>NW_020537324.1:59909349-60217094 GCF_003426905.1 Ctenocephalides felis
TTATGAAGGAAAAAAGTCTGAAACCATCGATAGTATCGATAGTTTGCAAATACTAGCTTAAAGATTTAAGTGAATTCCCCTTTAGCGAGTACAAACAATTTTTACTGGTCAAAGCAAATGTGAATAGCACTAATTTAGGGGAATTTCGTTTATGTGCATACAATAAAATTTACTGGTCAGAGCAATTGAAACGTGTTAATATTCTGTGAACTGTGAATGCAATAAGACGTGTTTGGTAAAGAAATTTTTTGCAGGCAAATTTGATTTTCCATTAAATTTAATTTTAACGCATTAAGATAAAAGGTGAGCCAAAAAATATTTTGTATTTATTCACCTATTTGTTTTTTAATTTTGTTTTTAAATATTTTATGTTATTTAGTTATCCATTTTTGTATAAGATCAATGTCGTTTTTTACGCTTTTTTTTTACACGGCTTCTGTAACCAATCTACCGTGTAAAAACAGACTTAGGTGTATACGCATAAGATACTCATATTTTAAGTTAATAGTTATACAGTTACAAAAAATTTTAAAATGCAGAAACAAAACACAATTTCTTTACCAATGCGATATAATGAAAAGAAAATAATATTTTGTTCCGTAAATTGAGCACATCAAATAATTTTTATCATAAGTGATTTTAAAATATTGAGTTTTAAAAGCACTATCATTGAACATTCAAAAGCCATAACAATTTTCATCACAAGTTTATTATCTAAATTAAATTAGTTATTCACATTAAAACGGTTATCATGAATACTTAATTTTTCAAATTCATAGCATGATAGAATATCAATATTATTTTTAGCCTCAGTTATGTCATGAAATTAAAGAAATTGCTAACAAATTAAAAAAACGCTCAAAAATTGATATGAGTGAATTCTAAAATCATTTAAAATTTTCATTTTTTTACTACTCATAGTGGTTTAGTAAAATAGAACATTTTTAAATAAAAAAAATAAGCAAGTGAGCAACAACAAGCATTATTTTACACGCATATCTGTCTTTTTATGTCATTTTTTTAACGATTCTGTTATTTATCCGAGCGTTTCAGTTTTTGTTGCCTTACATTTTACTTTTCATGTTTGTGGAAAAGATTCACGCCGACTGGCGGCCAAAGCTTGTTTTATGAATTCCTGAGGCGTTGATTTAATATTACTTTGTGTCGTGTCTAGCTTTGACGGGAGATAAGGTTCCCTTGACAATTATTTTTGATCTTTTATGTTATGTACAGTCTTGTATTCTTACACATTTCTTTAAAATCCCTGCACGAGATATATTTTGTGTTACTTTAAACTAATTTTTCAGTACAATATTTTGTTTCCAAAAGTCCAAATCAATTATTGATGGACGAACCGTTGGGTTGCCTTTTTACAATGCCACGTTCAGTGTAACAGCTTATAAGGTAAGGTTCTGATTATTATTGTGTACTGTACTTCATATTATTGCATTGTTTTGTGATACTAGATGACATTTTTATGAATATTGATTAAGTGTATTCGTGAAATTCAATTGATTGTTATCGTACTTTGTAATCTGAATAAAATTTGTTATTCAGTTCAAGTAAAATATAGAATTTGATATTAAAATTTGCCGAATGTTTGCCTGTCATTCACAGACAATATGTATAATATGAGTTCACGTAGCGGATTACAAAACTAGGACAGTTGTACGAGTTGGTCGTATACTTTGTGTATGACGTTTGATTATAAACTTAGAACAGGTTTGTAGTTTTTTCTTTTTTGAGTTTCTGGAGTTTAGAAATTTGCTTCATTCTTGCTGTGTATGAGTAAATATGAACATATGACATTTTTAAGTTATTTGGTAGAATAATAAAAAGATCATATTACTTTGCCCATAATTCTAACATAATTCTAACAACAATTCTAAAAACAGATCTAACTGTAACAAATTTTTTAATGCAATTGGTTTTTGAGCGACTGGTATATTTATAACATTAATCTTAGTGCGATTATAACTAATTATCGATGCATTTTTTGATTTCTGTATTTGTTTAATCCATAATATTTAAAATGTTGTCAAACGTTATTGAAACTTTTGTTAGCTAGATATTTTCATAATAATAATATTAGTTAAATTTTAATAAAATGCGATATTAATTTGTGATGTGCTTAAGATATGATTTTATTTGAAAGCAGGATGAGCCATTTATAAGCGGTCAATGGGAATGTTGAATAAATTGAATCTGAACAATGTTCAATGAAATTTGATAAACTTTTTTTTATTGGCAAATTTAAAGCCTTACAAATTCTTCCAGCTAGGTTCGAAAAAGAACGTCTATCAAATGACCCTCTTCATTGCCCAAACAAAACTTTGCTCGAATGGAAACACCATTGACCACATATTGATGGCGACCCTGTATTAAAAACTTTTTTTGACAAATTTTGATTTTTTGTTCAAAAGTGGTAAACCTATGTTTTCTAAAAACTAATCATTACTTCACACCGTTAACACAAACAAGATGATTTTTGAATTATTCAAATTGGATCATCCGTTCTCTCAAAAACTGCATTTCTTCTGCAATTTTTCTCCGAAACAAGTCGTCCTGCCTTTTGCAAAAACTTACCAGCACATTTTGCCGGCAGCATACACCAAATGCTTTATAAATCATTCTAATCAGATGCTTCGTTTTTTCAAACTGCTATTCTCTGCACTTTACACTCTGTATCTCCAAAACGGCAGAACCTGCCTTTGCCGAAAACTAATCAGCACGTCTCCCCATTAATTTGTTTTTGTTATAGATTTATTTTGCAATCACAAAAAAAATCTATATTTTTATAAACCAAAGTAAGAATTAGTCAATGTTTACATGAGATAGGATCCACCAATCTATCTTACAATAAATTGCTTAAAATATGTATCTTTAAGGTTGTAATTATATATTATGTAGAGGCCATTTTCTCTTCAATTTTGAGTTTTGTTGGGTGCAAAAAATGTCTTTTAAAAATTCATTTGGGAGAATCTCTAATGTGTTGCGGTATTTTGATGATAATTCTTTGTAGGTGTCGTACAATTTTTAGATCGTCGTAAACAGTTTGATTAGTGTCATACTAAGGAGGGTTGAGTATTATTCTCAATATTTTAGTTTGCCTTATCTGTATAATTTCTAAATTCGATTTGGAGGCGCATTCCCATAGCTCTAGCCCGTAGGTCCATATTGGTTTGATGATAGCTTTGTATAATAGTAGTTCATTTACAACGGATAATTTGGATTGTCTGCTCAATAACTAATTTATCTCCTCCAATTTTACTATAATCCGTTCCTTTTTATGTATATTTTCTATGCGAGTCTTGTATACCGATCAATTTGAATCAAATGTTTTTCTCAATCATTTAAATCTATTAATCAAACACTCACATATATATCTATTTTTCATTTTAGATTTTTTTTGCTATTATCTTAACTCACCCTACGGGACGTCAATAACTTGATGAAAGAATATTTTGTTTCCTATATATTTGAATGCGACTCTGGTTTAAAAGCTGGAAAACAGAATGAACAAAGCACAGAAAAAGCCTGGTATTTTCTAGCCGACACTTTACCACAATGTAAAGTGTGCCCCATACAAAATAAATGCAAACTGCATCACTGCAGTGACATGTACCTTTGGAGAATCTTGAAATATTCATTATATGTAGTGCCTGCATCGTCACATAAATACAAGGAAGAAATCACTACGCCTACAATATACGTTTTGTAACACTGTCACGTTCTTTACTTGTACAAGGCAAACACTGCGGCGGCATAACGAAATCAATGTTTGTATTGAAAATATAATGTATTAAAAATTTCCAATGTTGTTTGCTTGCCCTTTTTCACAGAGACGAGAATATTCGCAATATGATGATGTGATGTGTTATATATGAGCTTGTAGCATCCACTGATAAACCAAGGATTATTGGTATATGTAACGTACTTACTTACACGCTACAGTCCTGGACCATTACTTTATAATCTTAATTTTTCAATTTAGAATTGAGTTTTTTTTTTCTAACAGCAATCAGAACTTAACGAATCCTAGAAACTATTGTACTGACTTCTTGACGACGTGTTTTTTTTTACTGATTGCAATTCAAATTGTTCCATTTCTCTTATAAATTTATTATTTCAGTTTCTATAACACTGATGAATTTGTTATTGCAATTTGCAATACCGAATGAGGGCTTTCTGGTCTCTTTTTCCACTTTTTACTTGGAAGCACAATGGTATCCATATTTTCCAATTAAAACTGATATTATTACTAGTTGACATCAATGTCTTTGTGGCTGGTATTTAATCTGGAATCTCTGATTGGAAGTCCATGTCCTAAATCAACAAACCAGGGAGACGCCTAAGTACTTTAATTAAGATTATTTAGTTCAATGTTTTTTTTTAGAAAGTATTATTTGGTATTACAAATATAGCTAACACATGAATGCTGTGGCAAGGTGACCATAAGTTTCGAATTGGCCAAGACAGTCCCGGATTTCCACCTTCTGACCCTGTTTTTTTTTAAAGCATTTCTGTCCCGGATTATCCCAGGTTTTCCAAAATTATAGGTCTAATTGAAATCTATCTAGCTTTCACTTGATAATAAAATTACAACTACCATTAAATATTCATGGAGAACATTGAACAAGATTTTAAAACAAATTTGAAAGCTGAAAAAGATAGATTCAAAAATATACTCTTTACTCGGCAAGCTTTTAACTGTGGTGTGCCGAGCCACTCTACGAATATGATTCAGGGTGCCGCCTGAATTCTGAAATATATAACCAAGTTCTAGGGGAGAAGAATTATAACCAAATTTATTTCTTAAACATTTTTAAAAACTAATCGGGTGCATGGCAGCGTGCCTTAATTCAAATTGCTAGAACTTTCCATACTGAAATTAAAAATCTTGGTACTAAACCCAAAAAAAAAATTACACAAAATATGTATACACAGTATTAAAATCTCTATAATATATCTGATAATTTGATGTACATAAGTCCAATAGGTGTGAAATTACTACAATGTTTGTAAACAATACTACAATGGGTGTAAAATTCTACAATGTTTGAAAAAATACTACAATAGGTGTAAAATTACTACAATGTTTGTGAACAATACTACAATGGGTGTAAAATTACTACAATGTTTGTAAACAATACTACAATGGGTGTAAAATTACTACAATGTTTGTGAACAATACTACAATGGGTGTAAAATTACTACAATGTTTGTAAACAATACTACAATGGGTGTAAAATTACTACAATGTTTGTAAAAATACTACAAATTGTAAAATTACTACAATGGGTGTAAAATTACTACAATGTTTGTAAAAATACTACAATGGGTGTGAAATTACTACAATGTTTGTAAACAATACTGCAATGGGTGTAAAATTACTACAATGTTTGTAAACAATACTACAATAGGTGTAAAATTACTACAATGTTTGTAAAATTACTACAATGTTTGTAAACAATACTACAATGGGTGTAAACAATACTACAATGGGTGTAAAAATACTACAATGTTTGTAAAAATACAAGAATGGGTGTAAAATTACTATAATGTTTGTAAAAATACTACAATGGGTGTAAAATTACAATGTTTGTAAACAATACTACAATGGGTGTAAAATTACTACAATGTTTTTTTACCGCAATTTTTTACCGCAAAATGACATTTTTTAACTGCCGAATGAGAAGTTTATGTTTTCATCAAAAAATCCGATTCGCTAATTTTATGTTTTCTCGACGTTTCAAACCATTCTGAATCGAATGAGACCAAATTTGGAAAAAGTATGTGTGTGTGTGCGCGTGTATGGGAACAGATTTTTTGCCGTAAATCGACGTTTTCTCGACAACGGCTGGGACGATTTCAAAAATTTAGAAGCCATTCGATATATCTCGATGAGGACTAGCGTTTCTGAGGTCTAGCGTTTGTGCGCCGATCGGCCGAGACGTTTCTTTATAAATAGCAGAGAAGTGAAAAATTTTTCGACCACTTTTTAGCCCGCAATTCTGAATCGATTCTGAAAATTCAAAAACCGTTCGAAAGATATTGGTTGGGAATCGTGCTGATTAGTTTTTGGTAAAGATCGGGCGGGCCGTTTTCTTGTAATCAAGTTTTTTTTAAAAAAAATCTGACGATTTTTATGATTTTTTTTAACGGTAGATATCATAGTCTTCTAGAGATCATACTAAAATTTTACCGCCCTACTACAACTCGTTTAGATTTAAAAGTTCGTCAAAGTTTGCAAAAATTGGTTTTGCATTTGCATTTGTCAAAATTAGACCTTTCATCGACGTTTGGTCAAAAACGCCTAAACCGATTTCAGAAATTTAAAAGCCATTCGATGTATCTCAATGAGCACTGTAGTTCGTCAGTTTTGTGAGACGATCTGCCAAGCCTCTTCTTTGTAATTTGCAAAAGAGTGTTAAACTTTTCGTCCACGTTTAAGCTTATTCTACCGAATCGATTTTAAAAAATCAAAAACTGTTCGAAAGATATTAGTTGGGAATGATACTGATTAGTTTTAGGTGAAAATCTACCGAGTCGTTTTCTTGTAATTTACTGTTGAAAAACAAATCAAGCCGAATTTTATGAAACTTTCTTTGGCGATGTATATCATGGTCTTATAGAACTTACTGAAATATCACGGCCTTACGACAAGTAGTTTAATTTTAAAAATTCATCAAATTTTGAGAAAATAAGTAGTTTTGTTGACGTTTGTTAAAATTAAAATTAGATGATTTACTTGGTATAACGATAGATTACTTGGTCTCAGTGAACATACTAAACCATTTACGTCCTACGAAAACTGGTTCAATTATAAAAATTATTGATTTGTGAAAATTTTCTTTTAGAAAATACTCCGAGTTAACGTGTTCGTTCGTTTTCAATTATGTGTAATAAATCCTCTCGACAAACTCCTAATCACTCATAAATTAATTTGTTTATTATTGATTAAGTCGATTATTTACACATATCGGAAAGTTCATGCAACTTGCCACAAGGCTAAATACCAATACCAACTAGTTTAACTTATTTTTATTGAGAGTCCATAACCGCTGGACATCTAAGGTATGCCAAAATGTTCAAAAACCTTTGAAACGTAAAGATATACAAAATTTTTCATTTCCGATTTTTTTTGGGATTACTATAACTTACCCTACGGAAAGTTAACAAATAACATAAACATAAACTAAACAACATTAATGCGAACCTTGTCCCTGCACATTTTTTCTTAATATTACAATATCCGGGGTATAATATGTAACACACAAGATTCTGGATGTTTAGTTGTTAAACGACTTTTTTTTGTGAACTCAAAATATGTTTCATGTGAGAAAAGCTTTGTTTACAGAGATATGTGGAACCAAAAGTTGAAAGGATAACGCATGCAATTTTTTTTAAACAATTAAATATTTCCGACAATATCATCCAACAATTTAATTTTCCATGGAGTCATCTCCCTGATTTTTTCGTAATTCCTTAAGTTTTGTTTTCCATAATTCTAAAGATATTAGTTCCATAATTTCCATTTCAAAATCATCAACATTCGTCCACTCGAAAATTGAAAAATCAAACGGTATTATTGATGGATCTATGAAATCTGGTTTTAATTTTGATTACCACCAAATATCACGAAGGGGGAGGGGGAGTCTAAAAATCTTTAAAAACACGCTCACGTGATTAATGGACGCCCCCTTATGGACTTTGGATAAGGTTAGCAAACAGCATGTTAATGGAGTAACTTGAGTTACTCATAAAAATATATGTAATTTAATACAATTAAATACAAAGACTAGATTGAAAACTTGCAATACATGTATTCGATAAAACATCCATCCCTGACTGAAAAAATATAGTTTTCAATTTGCGAGTGTGAACATTTCATTTTCCCAATAACTTATGTTCAAGCACTCCAATTTCTCTACCATCCCAACATAACGACAGTTGAATCAATATCTATAGTTTTTATAAATTGCTTCAGAATTCATGAATCCAAATAAATTAAAAAAAATAAACGGTAGAGCTCTGGTCTTCTTGATATCAATGGCGTGGTTTTCCACTGGATGTTATATTGCTGAAATGCTTTCGCCGTATATCACAATAGAACTGTCTATGATACGAATCGCGTACATAACTTTTGATATTTTTAAAGTATTTCTTTAGAAATCGATTGCACGTGGGAACACAATCAATTGTTGGTTTTGAAAATTCTGGAATTTGGAATAGATCATAAGTAAAATAGTTAGCATTATTAAACCTATTGATAGAATAATTATAAATAACTAATTCAGTGTTTTGTGAATTATTTTCGACTCCAACTCAAAGTTTTAAGATTTTAAGATTTAATACTACTTAACTCGCATTTTATATATGAGTAATATGTATTTTGAAAAATGTGGAATATGTTATCTTTAGGTTTTCTCATTCGACTTCTGGCTTTGGTTTGGTTTAAATAATACACGCTGCGCTAATATTTATGGTAACTGTATATTCAATCGTAATTTCATAGTTGAAAGGTTTGCAAGGGCTTTGACATATTTTTTTAATTCGGCCTTCCCATAAATTTCTTGGCATTCTCGAAAAGCAAGGCACGTTTGCGACAGAATGTAAATTGCAGCACGCCGTAGATTACTTTTTAATTGTATGATGCAGGCAGATCATAAATACAAACTATGCAACTTTATGAAACTTGATGCAAGCATTCTTTAATTTTTTGAGTTGTTTAGTTGAAAGTTGAAAGATTAGTTCAGTTCAATATTGCAGTTTTGTGGAATATTTTGGTAATATTAAATTGATTCTAAACACTAGCAATAAAATATCAGATTTCTATAAATTAATTTCATAAATTAAACTGAATAATAACTAACTTCCCGTAGGATAGTTATAGTAAAAAAATGAAAACTTTTGCGTTTCTTTACGTTTTGAAGGTTTCTGAACATTTTGGCATACCTCAGAAAAATGAATATGTTTGTGTGTGTGTGTGTGTGTTTTGTATGTCCGCATTTTTTCGTCCACGTTTTCGGGCGCACGTATCAACCGATTTGAATGGTTCAAAAACATTCGGTTCCTATTGATAGAGAGATTCGATTCCTATTGATAGTGCTGATTAGTTCTTCGTAAAACAAGTCTAGTCGTTTCGAAGATACGTGGCAAAAAGTGCCAAAAACGATAAATCAGTTTTTGAGAGAACCGAGCACCCCGATTCAAATGATTCAATAACCATTTTATTTGTATTGACGAAATGATGAATTAGTTAAATTTTTGGGTAGGCAGGTCTATCGGTTTTGGATATAAAAAGAAAATGTAAAAAAAAAGTATATTTGGCGATCTAAAATGATCATTAGACATATTTACATCAAAATATCAGATATTTTAGAGATATTTTAATAAGAACAAATTTTTTTAACATCTTTTCCGGGTTCCGTACCAAGATTTTTAATTTTTGAAGTTCACATATACGGTTCAAACAAATTTGAAAATCTTCAAAAATTTTTTTTTCAAAATTTTCAAAAATATAGAAAGTTTCACTTTACTTTCTGCTTTAAATAAAAATACAAATTAAATTTAAATATTAATTTATGCATATATGCACAATAATTTTTTTTATTGTTCTACGTTGAAACATATTCTTGAATTGTGTATTTGCAGCCAAATAGTTAAAATAAGAAGCAAAATATAATTACCTATTATGTGCTTTTTGACTTCGTTTATCATCAAGAATAACAAATGCTATGTATGTATGTATATATATATATATATATATACATTTTTTATATATTAATTTTAAATATAAAAATATAAAGAAGAGATAATTAATATATAGAAATTTTATAAAATTCTATTTGAAAACATTTAATATTCCTCCATCACTTCGTTACGGTACGGGAAGTTCCAGCAATTTGTCTTAAGGCACAATGCCATACACTACTAGCTGTATTTAATATCAAATATTGTTATTTATGTTTTATGTTTTTTCAGCTTACTAAATGATGACTTACATTAAGCGTCGAAACGTTTAAAGAATAAAAAAAAATATTTTAAGCTTTTTTTAATACGACGATTGGGCTGCAAAATACTTCAAATATGCATCAACGTCGACCAACCTATCCACACACACACACACACACATACACACACTCACACATATATATATATATTTATATATTAGACATATATTTTCATAACGCGATCTGTATTGAGATTATGAAATATTCCCTTGCATGTCGATTTTTGCAAAAACATGTCTAGACAAACGTGAAATAATTTATGCTAAACCTGGAAATTTATGGCTTAGTTTTTGTTTTATTTTGTTACTGGACTCTCGCTTGATTAGATACATAGATAAAAAATTGGCACGTGGAATTGCTCTTATAATGCTTTAGATGGTAACTTTTATATAACATCATTTTTCCATACTTATCTTAGTAACCAGGTGATGCCCGACACTATGAATAAACTAGTACAAGACTGTGAACTTTTTCATTAAAAATGCAAATGAGGCTCTGAACTTCAATTAATACATAATCTTGGAGAAAATAGTTTGTGGAACAAAGTGTGGTTAAAAATACAGCCAGGTTTGTCTTTAAAATATTACTTGCTAGAAGTTTATTACTAAAGCTGATGATCTTGTTAGTTAGGGCTGTAAATTTTTGTAATTTCTATCTTATGTTGCTCTATTGTCATAGATCATCTGTGATCAGTAGTAATCCTCATTTGATAAATTGACAAATCATTATAGGACTCACTCGTAGCTAGAACGGCTAGATATAAATCAAAGGGGAGCTTGATGTCAAGCAGTAGTGACATGGATTTTTACTTGAAAATATAGAAAACAATATATTTCCAAGTAAAAATAACTCTTTATTCGGCATTTCTGTATCAATAAAATATTTTCCCTATTACAAAAATTCTGATAATAAAATTCATCACACAGGGATGAGACAACTGTTTGGATTGCCATCTGTAAAAAACGACGTTGTAGGATTTTTATATTCTGATAGCAGTTTAAAAAATAATAAAAATGCATTACAATTTGTAATTAACAACTTTTGGAAAAATAGTTTGTGGAACAAAGTGCAAATATACCCCAGGTTTTTTAAAATATTACTCGCTAGGAGTTTATTACAAAAGCTGATTATATTATTAGTTTAGGCTATACATTTAGGTAATTTGTATCTGATTCTGATGATTCTCTATTGTGATAGAGTATCTATGAAGTAGTAATCCTTAGTTAGATTGATAAATCGTGTGTATTATGAGATTTGCTACATTGATATAGAAGCGATGCTGTTGTTCTAATCGAAACAGCTTATGCTACATAGCAATTTGTAATGGTGAGGTGCTTGTTACATATGCAGAAGGAAAATTTGAATAATTTACACCATATATCATATGTGGCATATATTTGTATAACTGTATGCTTTTAGTTCAGCAAACCTAGTTTCAAAGCATTTACTGCTTTTTTTCCTATTCACTACAACTTTATTCCTACAAATGTTATTAACATCGCGAAGAAAAAGTTTGTTTTAGCTTTGTTTTTAGTTGTTTTCTATGAAAATAATTTTTACAATACAATTCATAAACCGCGTATCGGTACTAATGTATCTTCCGTCTTTAGTTACATATACATTAGGATGGTCCTTAATATGGATATTTTCAAATTTTTCTTGCTCCCAGAGGCTCAAATGCTTCGAAAATAATAAAAAATAATTTTCTGAAAGTATTACCTCTTAATATTAACTTTCGGATATTTTTTAAAGTATTATGAGATTATATTTTCTGATTTTATATTATAAGAACTTTCTTCAATATTTTTTTATTATTTATAATTTTATAATAAAATTTGTTGGTATATGTTGCGATGACAAGTTTTGTTTTTTCCTCAAGGTTTTCTTAAATGATTTTAATGGTGATTAATAGCTTTTGTGTTAGAGAGGATATTAAAAGTATTGGAAAAAGTATTGAAACTGAAATTGGAAAAGTGCGAGCTAATAAAAATAGTTTTGATTTTTATTTTACTGATTTTATAATTTTAAATATCTTCAAGTATTTTAAATATCTCGTGTATATATATTTGATTAAATGTATTTTTCGTATTAATTAATTTAATTTGATTATTTTTAGACGAGATCCAGTTCTAGTTGATGATGTTGATATAGAATTCGGCCAAATGTGAAGAAGAATTATCAAGCCACGTTGTATCTGATAAGTTTCCAAGTGCAGGTTGAAAAACTTTCATACCAGAATAAACTTTATGCGTTTAACTCAAAAAAAGATCTGGATTTACAAGGACCAACCATAAAAGTGAAAATGCCAAACAAAAACCGATATTTTATGTATTCTATCATTAATGTTGATCGGGAAAATAGTATTACAGAAACTCACATAAGTTCCATTAGTGACGAACAGTATTTTTAAAAAGACATTCGCGTATGTTCGAATAATTTGACTGGTGACGACTCGTAGTGTTCGTTTTTCTTGTGTTTACAGCGATTTTTTTAATCCGAGTATTTTTATCGTTTTTTTTAGTGTTTGTGTAGTGTTTTATAAAGGCCTTTATAGTGTACTAGTGCAGTGTTAGTGTCTTGTACCAGTTCCCGGTTCCTGGTTCCAGGTCAGCTCTCTTCTGTAAATCACGAGGTAATGCTCAGATTTTATTAGTACATATCAATATTTAATAGTACATTTAAAAATTAATTATATTTTTTTTATTTTTTAGACAACAAATTGGTAATCGGGATGTTACAGAAGAATCGGTGATTTTAAACAAAGGTCAGTGCATTTTAATTCCTAGGCATGATTTCTAAGGGTACGGTCACACGTCTCGTTGTGGATTCACAAAAATATATTTTTTAAGATATTTTCAATCTTATTTGATAACAATCGATAATTTTGTCTTATAGATAGGTTAAAGCCTAAACTAGGTTATAGTTAGGAAATGGTCAAATATATATTTTATAGTATGGACAAAATTGTGACCGTACCCCTTACTAATACAAAAATTTCTTGCAGCCTAACAAAGAAGTGTTTTTTCAATAAAAGTGAGTGTAATAGGTAATAAAATTCGCGTAAATTAATTAATCATTAAAACAAAAGTGCTAATTAAATCAATTTTTTATAATTTCGCGTAAAACAAAGTGTGTGTGTGTGTGATAAACTTGACTCTGTGCAATTTTGCGAAGAAAAGCTGACATCTATGCAGCCTGAGGTAAGAATATGTGCATGTGATCAGATTTGAATTTATTTTAATTTTAATCTATTTTTATAGCAAATTATGGAATATTTGATTGATATTTTATCTGCCTTTATTACTGAATGCTCTTAATTATATTATAAGTAAGAAATAAGTTATATAATACGTCGTAAATTTTCATTTAGTGTAGCTAAATATTCTGAATAATAATCAGGGCATTTTTGTTGATTTTCTTAATAGTTAATATTGTTAAGAGGTATAATAAGATGAGTTTCTAAATTAGCAGTTCATATATACTTTGTTAAAGACTAATTCAAATTTTATTAACTTCAAACATTTTTGATGCAATAAACATATAAATAATTTAAAAATAAAAAAAAACAATAAAATGATTATTGAATTGAAAATAAATATTGAAAAAAAAGATTAACTTACAGAATAATCAGCAACAAATATGTATCAAAAATGTAAAACGTGAAAATGCTCAAGCATATCATTAGCTTTTGATTATACAACACTAACACTGAGCCTCAAATATCATATATCAATAACTATATAAATAAATATTTACTTAACAGTTTTACATTAATATGAGAAAAACCTTAGTTTCATTCCATTGTACCATTTAATATGCTGGTGACTCATAAATGTTTTGATACTATCATAAGAATTTCCCATTTGTAAAACATCTCTATATTACAAAGCTCACTATCTCTCCGACATCATCATTAGATAAACAGGCGACAATTTTGAAAAAGCTCATTTCGCCTAGAACGAATTCTAAGTGTGATTTGCGAAGGAATTAAATAAGAGTTTTACATGCAATGATACTACAAATACTTGCTAGAAACGTTCATATAATGTCGAGTTATTGTAAAATTATTCTTTTCTCCCAAAATAATAATTAGTTAAATTTTAAATTTTTCTGTACGCAATAATTGAAGAAATTTAATGTCTTATTTTTAATAATACAAAATCATTTTATTGATTCAAATCCAAGATCATGCAAATGTAGAGGTTCCTCTAAGAATATCGATAAAAGATTAGAAGAATTGTAAGGTTTAAGCACAATTACGTAAAATATTTTTTTTTATTGTCGGATTCTGAGAGAAATCAGGGCAAAGTTTGTTAGCGTCAAAGTAGTCTTTTGAGAGCAATAAGCTACACCCTCCTGAGCAATAGGGCATATTGAGTTTTGTCGAAGAAACTTTTAAAGTTTCACATAAAAAAGTAACTGTATCAATCAGTGACACGGTTTATAATTAATACTAGCAACTAAAGTTTCAAAATATTGAAGAAACAAATTAGGAATTAAATAGCAAATAATGCAATTAAAGTCATTCTTCAAATATGACATGATCGGTTTGTCATTGTAATTAGCATTTAGAAATAAACTTTCATTAGAAAAATGAAGTAATTGCTGATTAATAAATTCTATAATATTCGTTCACACAGTGGATTATGTTAAACAACGCCTAAACAAATATTGTTTTTGCAACTTCACTCATCATGTAATTGTATTTGAAGAACTTCATGTAATTAAAATTAACATACATTTATTGACTCCTTGTATTATTTTTTTTTACTTTTTTGTTCGTAATATAATCTCATTCTTTGAACAGCTGTAATATCTCTCTTGCCTAAAAATATTTTCCATTTTAATAATTTCAAAGATTTATAGAAACTACGAATAATATAGAAATAATTTCTTATCAATAAACTTACGATTAATTCACGGCACAAATGTTTAATATGTTTTATTATTTTCAAGAAACAAGTTTTATCTTACTAGTTAGTTAGTTTTATTTCAAAAAAGAACTTTCATGTAGGGTATTATTGGATTTGACCCCACCAAAGACAAATGAATCCACTGTACAAAAACCGCACTTTTCTTGTATTGTACATATATCAACTACAAAAATTTAATTGTCCATACCGATATAATTAATTACATTCACGATAGTGTGATATCGAGATAACAACGGTTACAACACGTAAATAATCCCCTGATGTGCCCCAAGTTATCCCTGAAGTACCACAAAACCTCTAACTTAGCCCGGTGGTTCTTGCAGTGCCACTATATTAGTCGAGTCGCATGCAAAAACGACATCGTGAGTAATTCCTTTGACAGAAAGAGAACGTCTGTAATACCTTCTCTGTGCACCTTTTGTGGGGATTAAAACGCAAATATGAGGAGCACAATCGCGAACAATGAGTCACATTTTATTAAAATATACAGTTGGTAAATTTTTTAATATTTTTCTGTGTAATAAATTTTAATTAAAATTAATATATAAAAAATTATACAGAGTTTTTAGTTGTAACCAAGGTTTGTTACTAAGATTAAAACAAATTCTTATTGTCCCTCCATATTAGCTCAATGTTTAATGACTAGAAAATTTTCCTATTTGTTTTTCCGTTCACCTTACTCCTTTGCATCTATATTTATTCTTGTACTAATTTTCAACAGAACGAATAAAAAATCCATATATGTAATGAAATGAGATCAAATATTTTGCTCTTCAACCTCACTGTTTACTCTATGAATATTTTTTCGTTTCTTTATTGAAGCTCTAATAAACTAAATTTTGATAAAGTAATGCAGAACCTACTTACCAATAATTTTATTCCTATGATATGGCTATTGATTTTGAGTAAATTTTGAAATTTACAATTTCTTATTTTTTAATAAATTTAATTATATCTAATTAGGACAAATTTACAATAAAATTTCCTTCCGTGAATGCTACTGATCCCCGTTGATATAAGATAATATCAAAAACATAATGTAAAATGAGATGTAGTTAAAAAATTAAATTAAATTAATGCAATTGCAAGAAAAGTATGATAAATACAAATATCATATTATAAGTTTGTTCAAAAAATATCGATTGGACTTATTGATTATCACTATTGATTATCACCTATTTATTGATTATCAATAATTTTGTAAATTCATATTGTGACTTGTTAGGAAAAAAGTAACTTAAACTGTAATTTGAACATATGACTGCGTGGAAATACTGAAATACTGTCCTTAAATTCTATGAATTAGTCATAAAATTAAATCATGCAAGAAAAGGGCGAGAGTTAAACCGTCCATACCCCCAGAACGATTGTGACAGAAATAAAAATAAGTTAAACAAACAATAGTTACCAAACTAAACACTTTTGAGGGTGCTGACTAAATGCAATAATGGTAACTTGTTCGAACAAACATTCTACATCGTTCTCCCTTTGCACAATATCACAAAATCAGTATGGTTTAGCTGTTATGACAACTGTCACTACCGTACCCCGACACAACTGTACCCTGACTTGTCTGCTTGATTTTCAAAATTGAAAAACTGTCGAAAGATTTATTTACACAATTTGAAAATCAGCAAAATCTCGATTATTAGGTCGAGTATCTATAAATAACTTCATGCATTTTTTCCTTAAGGTCAAATGCCACTTACATCTAGTTTAAATTAATCTATAACAGAGCTTTTAGTAAGTTTCTTCTTATTTGTCAATTGTGGATTTGTTAAAGAATATTAGTATAAACGATGTGTAAATAATGTTTTTTATTTTATAAAATAAAACTAATAGTAACCAACAAACCAACCAACCAGTGAAGGTTAATGATTTATTAGTTCTTGTACCATATTTCTGAAAGTTCATTTTAAAGTTATAATTCTATTTGGTCTTTTTCATCCAAGCACTTGAAAAGATTGTAGGATTACTAAATACGTTACATATTATATAAAGTGCTCAAGGGATGAAAGTCCATAACTTCATAATTACAAACTTAGGATCATTTCTTTTAGAACAAAAATTGCTGTGGTAAAAGTCGGAACGATATTCGCTCAGGGTTGAAATGTGTGCAGACGAGCTTAAAGAAAATGGAAAGTAAAACAAAAACCGTCCGAAAAAGAGGGTTACGAAACCCGATAAAGCTGAAAACATCAGTAAGCCTTTTCTGAAAATAAACACGGCGAAATAGTACGGGCGGATTTTTGCGTTAGAATAAATACGTCTGGGGCATTGTCGATGTTCGGCGGTGCGGCCAACGGGATTTGCAGAATTGACTTTTAGTTCTACAAATACAACCATTTAATAGCTAGGATTTTTAAAAGTTACATATTCACCATACACACACATACGCATATATATATATATATATATATATATATATATATATATATTACGGTGGTCCTTAATATTGACGTTTTCGAATTTCCTTGCTCCCAAGGGCTCAAATGCTTCCAAATTCATAAAAAACAATTCTCTGGAAGTTTTAGTTCTTAATATTAACCCTTAGATAGTGAGTGTTAATAGCATGGAAAAAAATTATTTGGTATAACTTAGCGTCAAATTTTAAATAAAACTTATTCATTTGTTCATTTTTTAAATTTTTTTCATGCTATTTCCTTATAAAACTTTGATTGAATCGTGCTCTATCCAAAAGACAATATTAAGAGCTAAAACTTTGAGAGAATTGTTTTTTATCAATTCGGAACCATTCGAGCCCTTGGAGCAAGGAAATTCAAAAATGTCCATATTAAGGACCGCCCTAATATATATATTATATACATACTGGGTATCTCGAAACTTGGGAGCCGAAATGGGGTGATAGTATTGACCGTCCTGATAATTTAAGGACTTTTAATTGTTAATTTTCTTTCTTAATTAAAATTGCTAACACATTTTAGTACATTTTTCTAAAAGACTTCTCAAAATTGACCGATTTCAAAAGATTCAACATCAAATTCATAGTTTGATAAAAAGTTTTAGTATTAGGATTTGTTATTTTCAGGTTTGATTTTTTGAGTTTTTATCAATTAATCAAAAATTTTCATGCGTCAAATTTGATGAAAATTAACACACTTTAGTACATTTTTTAAATTAATACCTCTCGATATCGTCCGATTTTAGAAGTTAAACATAAAATTCATAGTTCAACAAAAAGTTTTAGGACTAGGATTCGTTAGTCTTAGGTTTTAATTTTTTGCGAGTTTATCCATTAATCAAAATTTTGTATGTGCTAACCTTTGATGAAAATTGCTAGTGCTTTTTAGTACATATTTTTTAAAGGGAGACGTTTCAAAATCGACCGATATTTTGAAAGTTTCAACATCAAATTCACAGTTCAACAAAAAGGTTTAGATTCAGTATTCGTTATTTTGAAGTTTTAATTTTTTGCGTTTTTATGCGTTAATCAAAATTTAGTATGCGCTAACTTTTGATGAAAATTGATAACATACTTTAGTACGTTTTTTTTTAAAATACTTCTCAAAATTGACCGATTTTCAAAGTTTCAACTTCAAATTCATAGTTCAACAGAAGTCTTAAATTTTATTTTTTTGGGATTTTATCCATTAATCAAAATTACATACTTAGAAATTAATAAATATTACATTTCTAATTCTAAAATTTATAGCTAAACATTGCATTAAATAAGAAGAGATATTCGTATTCGACATTGTTACCAAACTGTACGTATGTTACATTTTTACATTTTTGTAAACATCTTTTAAATACTGTCAAAAATAAAAAAAATCTTTAATCTGCGAAATGTTTTTAAATTATATAATTTTTTCAATAGTACTCAAATTGATAATTTGTTAGAATTTGATAATTATTTATTTCTAATTCATTTTGAAATTATATTTATTCAAAATATTTATATCTTTGATATAGTTATTCTTAAAGCAAATATTTGTAAAGACATAAATATTGTTAGAAGCTTCTTTTTATAGTAAAACGTTATAAGTTTAGATATACGATAAAATACTTTGCCCTTAACAGAAGCTCTTTTCGCAGTGTAATTTCTATTTCGTGCAGAAAAAGTCACCAATTAGCTTGTCTGCTAACTACGTACAATGTCCTTCACATTTATTTAATTTACGTGAACTGTGTAAACGATTCTAAAAACTTTTTTCCATTTTCTGGTGCTGACTTTGTAATTTTGTGTTATTTAAGTATCTTTTTTAACAGAATTTAGGGTGCATATTTCTCATTCAAATTTAAGTTCATTTAATTACTAGGATCTAAATTACCAGTAAGATTTTTAGTAAAATATACTGTTATCATATTATTTATGTAAACAATAGTAACTTTAGGGATTTATGACTAAATTACTTTGTGGTAATTAAAAATTATAATCTAATAATATGTATTTTTAAATATTATGGACAAACTTCTTTATTAACTCTCACTATTATAATAAATCTTGCTTCGGCAGGTACTTCTGTTTAGTTTGTCATAACCAAACTCATTGTTTTATGAAATATAATTACTACGAATAAGATGAATAATACTTCTCTTTGAAATATATATTTTGTGAGCACATTTTTTTTTATAAAAATCACACACAGCCTTTATCATTTGTATGAAACTTTGTCATAAATATTTATTATCACATTTATAATGTCTTATAATTTATTTCTTGTAGAATTCTCATGAATACATGAACCTATTTGCCTCTCTACTACATGTAAGTTATTCCAGAAATTATATAAAAAACAGTTGAATCTAACTCAAAAATAGGTAGTATAAATTGGTAAACTAAACAAGCGTTCAAGACCAAAACAGCTAACAACGAAGAATATACTTTTGTTAAAATTTCGACAATGTGGCCGTTTATCTCGTTATATCAATGTCGCCCGATTTAAAGCTATGGCTGGTTACGCCCAGTACTTTATAGCGGTATCGTTAAAAAATACTATTTTCTACATGTTTCTGAAAAGTAACGGTAGTGGGCCTTTTTACCTGCAGACCTTTGTTTTTTTGTATTATAATCTAAAGACATTCAGTAATTATTAAGAAAATTTACATTGCTATATTGATGTTAGAGAACCACCCAGTGGTAAGTTCTCTAAATTATGGAAGTGTGTACGTAAGTTTCGTAAATTTGATACATGTGTTTTTGATCATAAAAAGATAATTCATATTAGTATAAAGTAAATAAAAAATAATTTAAACCAGGAAAATACAAAAATATTACTAAAGTATAATGCTTTAAGTAGAATACTGTACAATGATTTTTAAGGTGAATTAGTAACCATAGTAATGTTGCTTGTTTGAGCCAGGTGTTATATAAATCTGAGGATTGGGATGTACTGCGCTCTACCTTATATCAAAATATTTTTGAAAAATGACATTAACAATGTCACGAGATTTGAAATATACTTTACAATAATATAAAATATCAAATCAGATTTTGTGTCCACATACACTTCTCCAATTAAAGTTTACGAGTAGGGGGAAGTCCCGTAACGCCGGACAGCACCAAGCACCGGACACTATATTTAACACGTATTATTCAAGCGAGTATAAATCTTTTCATTTCAAAATACTAGTGAAAGTGCACTGGGGGTACACAGGTACAGGATTACGCGCCAAGCCTCGCTTGTGACACACTTGGCCGCGGCGAGAGCAACCCTTTCCTGTTTTAGGCGCCAGATCACGGCGCTAAGATAAAAGTTTTACTTGATTGTTATCCGTAAAATGGTTAAATATTATTACATCTTTAACCAATTTTAGTAGGTGCCGTCAAATGAACGAAAATGTCTGTCCCTTAGTACCGGACAGAAGACATATTGATATTTCTTGTGAGAATTTACGTAATTTGTTCCAATCATTTAATTTTGTTCTGTATGAACGCTAACGTTCACTACATACCCCCATTTTTGTATTTCCTAGTCGAAGAATGAATAGCTTAGGTGAATGCACCAGCTGAGAGCATCGGTGTGGCCCAGCCAAAAGGGTAAATGAATAGTGACTTTTTTTGCAATATCTAAGAATAATCGTCAAAGACACTTGTGCAGACATTCCAAAGTGTTGATGGCTACATATGTGATCAATGCAGGTTATTTTGAAATGTCCGGAACTAGGTGCCACTGTTTAAAAATCATATTTTTTTATACCAAAGTTTGATTGATAGTATTAATTATTTTTAGCAAAAAATTGCGGTTTTGTTAATTTAGTTTGATATCTAACTTTGTTATCTAATATAAATCATAATTTAATGAACATTTCGTAAAATATTTTTTGATTTATTTATAAATAACCTTAGGTGTCCGCCATTAGGGGACTTCCCCCTACTTCATTTTGTTAGTTAGCATCATCTTCTAAAAACTATTAAACTATACTTACACAAGATACAATCAGCGCATCTCATAGATCTGACATAGAACTTTTCAGAACTCAAGAGTGCCGTATAATAACGTATTCCGCAGCGTCTCGCTGTCACGTCAAACTTCTAAGTCACTTTTGCGAATCAAGCGAATTCAATCACGCACATCGGTCGCCTCGTGGACTAGAATATAATGTACGCATACACTTAAACACTTTTTTCTTCACTTTTTGTACGAATTTCTATAATATACCTTTTGAAATTTCCCTGCGCGCGCAAATTCCTACAGCATCCCAGAGTCGCATCGAAGGGCTACGCGTAGCGCTACGAAGATCAGTCGCCGCGTGACTGTTAAAGCGCGCGTTACGGACCCAAGCGCGGCTTCGGAACTTCAACTCTAAACCCCGGTGGTGAAAAACTATTTAAATAATTTTTTTTGAATTATGTAAAAAACTGTTTTACATGTTTTAGATATATTTAATTTTTCCCTTTTCGAGTGATAGTTTTATCTTTGTGTGAGTGGTAAATATCTCAAGTGAGCCAATGTAGTGTGAGTTAACGTTCTCGACTCGACCAGCAAGCACTCGAAGGTATGCCGCTGACAGATGCTGGGTGAAGTAAAACCCGCAGATTGTAGACATTTAGACAGTAGATTCTTTTGTTGTACGTTTGATTTTTATAAAATACAGATTTAATTATTTCTTTGTTATGTTAGAGTATTCAAAGAAAATGTTAATTTTACATTCTTATATTTTTTTCTAGTTTTCCAGTCAGTTACATTGAACAAAATAATAATCTTCAGTTTGTGTTTTTCTTATATGTATCTGCGTTGATGTTTTTTCAATTTATACAGTTTATTAATTTGTTGGATAGCCAATATTAGATTTAAATAAAATTTAGGATTTTATTTTTCTGAGTTCTCCTTTTCTTAAAAAAAAAATTTTTGCTTATAATTATTTTCGACGTTCTGGAGATATGGAATATCTTGTCTGCAGGATCTTTAACATATTAGCATTGATATTATTTAATTCATCCCGTTTATTAGAGTTTTTTGAATGGCTAGACTATTTTTCATGACTTTATTTTTCTGAACAAAAAACCTCCTTTTTTCTTCATGATTCAATTTTCATTTATAAATATTTTCTACGTTTTAAGGACTTGGAATATTTTCTCTGCAGGAACTTTAACATGTTAGCAATGATATTATTTAATTTATAACATTTATTAGGTTTTTAGGTTGGCTACTATTTCTTATAATTTTATTTTTCTGAACATAAAGCCTTCTTTTTCACAAAAAAATCAAATAATATTTAAAAATATTTTACTTTTTGTACAGTTATAATTATATCCTAGTTCTGTTAGAGTATTTAATTTAGAGAAAATGTTACTTTACTTTTTGATTTTTTTCTAGTTTGCCAGTCAGTTATATTGAACAAAATAATAATCTTGATTTTTTTATATATATCTACATTGATTTGACAAAATTAAACTTTATTAAGTTTGTTTACGATTTTATTTTTCTGACAAAATCCTATTTTCCTTAAATAATTCAATTTTTACTTATAAATTTTTTTTACGTTTTCGGAATGTGGAACATATCATTTGCAGAAACTTTAACGTATTACCATCGGCATTATTTGATTTATTAATTTTTTTAAATGGCTACTATTTTTACTAATTTTATTTTTCTGAATAAAAAGCTTTCGTTTTTCCTCACAAAAATAAATCAATTCTCGCTTAAAAATATCCTTTATTCTGGTACTTTTACGTATATACATTAATGTTTCTTAAATTACCATATACCGTTGATCACGTTTTTTTAGTTAAGTATTGGATAATTATTATTGTTTATAATTTTAGTTTTCTGTACAAAATGCTTCCTTGATTCTAAAAAAATAATATATTAGTGACTATAAACATTTTCTACGTTTACTTTTTCTACGTTTACTTTTTCTACGTTTCTACGGAATATTTCCTCTTCAGGAACTTTGACGTATCTACATTTAAATTTTTTAATTTGTGCAGTTTAATAAGTTTTTTGAATAGATTTACTTAAAGTTCACGATTTTAATTATCTGAACAAAACGCTTCATTTTTCGTTAAAAAAAATATTTGAATTTATATTTTATAATATTTTATACGTTTTGGGAATATCGAATTTTTCAAGGAACTCTTAACGCTTCCTCATTGATGTTTTTTTGATTTATACCGTTTATTAAATTTTACTGGATAGCTATTATTTCTTATGATTTTATTGTTATAAGTTAATTACCTCGTTTTTTCTCAGGAATATATTTGTTAATTTTATATTTCAAAATATTTTGTACCTTTCGAAAATATGAAATGCTTTTTATTAAAAAATTTTGGAATATTTTAACTACTTTTATTTTTGCAATAAAACACTTACAAAAATTGAATTGTACATTCACAAAAAACTTATTGAAACTTTTTCGAGCTCGTAGAAACACTAGATTTGTATAATCTATTCATTTTTGTTAAATTTTTTTTATTATTTATGCACTGTTTGTGCATTTACCCAAAAACAATAAAGAATTTTGTTTTGTTTGATTCCATGTATTACATTTACGATCTTTGATCTTAAATGATCTCTTTTGATATTGGACTGAAAATAAATAAATATTATAAATATTATCAATCTGGCTGGCTATTCAAGTTCATTTTTACATACTTACATCCCACAATCATATTAATGGGTTAGAATTTATTATTTAGAAATCATCACTTTCTAATTTAGATTATTAAAAAACATAAACTTCTTATTCGGGAAGTTAATAATTATTTATTATTGGAATTTTATAATCTTATTACAACAATTATAAAATATTTATGAATGAGTTTTTGATTAATAGTTTACATAATAATTCCTCCAGTTTGCTTTTGTAGTTAGGTTTAAAAATTAATAATTTATTAGATACAAGCGAATAATTCTAATCATAATGTCAAAAAGCATTCTTAAAATTAAATTAATACCTAGCACGATGCATTTAATTCGATAATTTTAATTTTTTTCGATGATTTTATGAATTTGCAAGATATAGATATTTATTATGAATTTTATATACGCTCCCCAACTTAAAATTAGCATATATTAATTACATACTTAAACTGATCCTAGCGGGTAATATATTCAATCATCTTAAATGTATATTTAAAAGATGGCACATATATTAAATAATCTTGTTTTCATATAGATTGATCAATATCAATATTATGCAAGACGGTTTTCATATCTAATAGTAGCATAAAAATATTTTATTATCGTTCAAGTCATATTGTAAAACGTCTGTTACTTCTGCTATCCCTGTTACAGATAGCCCCTACCTTTTTACCACACATAAATTCCAAAATATAGAATAGTAATATTAAAATTTTAGTTGTATATATAATATCTATGAATATACATTACAAATTAGTTGAGATTAAAGCTATGTTTTTTCTGCGTTTTATTTACAATTCCGTCAAATTGATGGATCCTGTAATCCTAGTGTTATTATTTCAATTATCCAAACCTAACTAATGGTTCTATCGTCCTGATCTTCAACACCCAGATGATTGTTAAACATGAATTCGAGATATGACGAACACTAGCCGTTATCAATTAATTATATACATGTAACGAATGACATTTACAACGTCTGTGAGTAATGATGCGTCCGTTAAGGCGGCAAGAATAAATTGTAGTAATATGGAGCAGCAACGCATTCCAATGATGTATCGAGGAAAATATTTTGTATTTTCCTCCTAGTATAGGATATAGGACCTAGACTACGATATTGAACCGAGGCTAATTAATGTACGTCATTACGTTTGAGCGCACCACTACGCAATTTGAATTGCCGCTTTACTTGCTCAGTTTCTTTTAATGAAGACTCCCAAGAAAAGAATAGAATAGAACAAAACGAGATTTAACTTAATTGGTAATTAAGATGCTGTACTTTCGGAGTAAATAAGACTTTTTTTCATTGTCGATGGATCACTTTGCACATTTGTTTAAAAGTTTTTTTTTGCGTTGGAGTGATACTAATTTTGTGCTAATTGCTAGATAATTAGATTCTTTGAGTTTGGTTTTATAATTAGAAAGGTATAATAATATAGAGTTTATATAATCGCAAAAAATAAAAATATATTTTATTATTTAATAATTTATTTTATATCACACTGCATATATATTTAGAAATTTTTAGGTGAATTTTTGATATACTATTCTAGTATAAAATTGGAGTGTCCGTTTGTAATATTGAAACTGAAATAGTCTTTTCTAATACGAGTATATGAATATAAAATCGATTTTGACTAGATACAAATATATAGGATCAATTTTGACTAGACTTTTACTGGGAGTAAGCGGAAGTAATTTTTTTTTTGGCTACATTTTATTAAAAAAAATGACTCCACAAATTTGACCCAATTTCAAAATTTATCAAAAGTTTTGATAAAT
Source organism: Ctenocephalides felis (assembly GCF_003426905.1). Taxonomy (NCBI): domain Eukaryota; kingdom Metazoa; phylum Arthropoda; class Insecta; order Siphonaptera; family Pulicidae; genus Ctenocephalides; species Ctenocephalides felis. Next base: position 59,935,129 of record NW_020537324.1, read on the forward strand.
ATTTTTAATTAATATTGAAATAGCATTTTTTAGCACAAGCATATAAATAAAAATACTTGCATATCTACTAAATTAACATTTTTTGTTTTTTTTTTATCTCTGTTTGTTTATTCGGACTAATTTTCGAAATGGCTGGATCGATATTAACTAAACTTTTACTGGGAGGTAGCAGAAATAATTCGACTACTTTTATTCCAAAAATGATGACCCTACAGATTTGACCCAATTTCAAAATGTATCAAGAGTTTTGATCAACATTTTTAATTAATGTTGAAATAGCCTTTTCTAACACATGCAAATAAATATAAAATGCGTGCATATCTACCAAATTAACATTTTTTTGTTGTTTTTTTTATGTGTTTTTTTGGACTAATGTCTGAAGCGGTTGAATCGATTTTAACTAGACTTTCACTGCGAGGTAAAAAATTAGGCTATCTTTATTAAAAAAAAAATGATGATGACCCTACAGATTTGACCCGATTTTAAAATGTATTAAGGGTTATGATGAACTTTATTATTAATTAATTTATAATTAATTATTAATTAATTAATAATTAATAACTATTAATTAATTTTAATATTAATTATTAATATTGAAATGGCATTTTTAACAAATGCATATGAATAACCAATTTAATTAACCTAATTTTTTATCTCTGTTTGTTTATTTGATCTAATTGCCAAAACGGCTAGATCGATTTTGACTAGACTTTAACAGATAGTTGAAGTGATGAATGGTGACCCAACAAATTTGACCCAATTTTTAAAGGTTTTAAGAGTTTTGATGGACATTTGTATCAAATTGACTCTACAGATTTTGTTAAATTATTTTAATCTGCCCAAAATTATTCATTCGTACTTTCTTATTAAAACCTATCAATTATAAATGACTAAAGGCAAAATCATTAATTGTACTTTTTTCTCTAATAATTAAAACTGAATAAATATATTTATTGACATAATTTTTAAATTACACAATATTTTGTGTTCACAATATTTAATTAGTTGCATTTACGTTAATATATAGTGATACCTTAAAATTCACAATTACTTACTAAAAACCATTTCAATAGTTAAAAGTACTAATATCTTTAAAACGGTCAATGTTTTTTTTTCATACCTTGGAGGGTATATATTGTCATGATTTTGGCGATTATCAATATTTAAAAAAAAGTATAATATGAGTTGTATTTAACATTTAAAGTTTAGAACTATTTCTAGTTACTATTTTAACCTTTCAGAAATTCTCGAATCAACAAATTTTCCCAATTGCAATATAAGTAATCAGAATTTTGAGAACCATTGATCTGATAGTTTAAATATTTTACTATTTTATATTTCATAAAATATTTAATGTCTTTATTTCTAAGACTCACTGGTGCAATTTATCTCCAATTTAGATTATCAGTGCTTTGACTTTTTATATATTTACACATAAAACAAAACAGTGTATTTAAAATATTAATATCTAATAAATGTATCATTGATTTGTTGAATATTGGTTTTTGATTAAACCCACCTAATAAGCAAAACCAAATTAAATCAAAATATTAATAAAAGCGTTGTAAGCACAACCGTGGAATTGAATAAAGTAATATTTATGGAAAAACTCTCTACTTACGTTTACTTCCACCATAGATTTTTCACATTTTTCATTATTTCTAAAACAAATATTGTCCAGTCCATATAAACAGAGCACCAGTTAATATACCCTGAATATTAGCAATAATGGCCCGAAATTCAAATATTGCACCCTCTATTCGGTTTTTGCTCATTTCAATACAAGTACAAAATTCTAAACAAAATATAGAAACAAGTGTTACTTGATTGTTATTTATATTTTTTTTATCACTTATGATGTCTAGTGTAATTAATATTAAAAGTTACATGACCTAAGTGTTTAATATCTTATATTTATATGTCTATTTTATTAGAAATACTTACAATATTCTAAACGAATTAATATAATGAGGCCTTGTCTGATATTCAATAATGACTTCGCACCATGTACTGACAAACATTTCAAACTAATATAAAATTTATCAATACTATTACTGCAACTACTTATCACAAATATTACTGCACTGAATTTTATTGACTTCAGTAATTTTCAAATAATTACAATTTATGCAATTTATTGCATTTTGAAGTTATGCAAGAGAAATGCACCTCCAGTTACAATAGCATTTGGTATTTTAGTTTAAACTCTCTTTAAAATAATTTCTATGTCAAACATCTCTAGTAGCCACTCATTAAAACAATGAAGCACGTTCATTACTGCCTTCCACTTAAACTCTATTTAGTGTGTAAGTCCTGAAACGTTTAATATGTCCTCTGCAGCAGCAGCAGCAGCAGCAGCCTCGGTGTTGGCGCATAACTCCCTCTCGGAGTAATTTGCCATTGCCGTAGTCAGGCGTTCCTTTACCGTCATGCAAAGCTCGCGCGACACTGAAGATATCTTTAAAATTAAACTCAACACGTAATTCGTACCAGCTCGCGCTCGCTAACTTACCTGGTGGCAATGCCAGTCTCTATTACAGAATATTCCCAAAGGTATTAGTAATTCTAGCTTCAAAGATTGCTGTAAAGGAAAGAGATATCCTGGTTCGAGAATTCTTGAGTTTATGTCAAGCATTTTGCACGTCGATGAATATAAAACAGGCAATCTCGGGAGTCTTTCCTTTAATGAATTGGTTTCGGTATTTTATTTATAATTGAAGAAATAAATTAATGTAATAGATACAAATGCATATAGGGTAGAGCGAGACTTAAAAATCCGCGGGTAGAAAAGTGCACAACCACAACAATATCATAGATGTATCTCAAAAACAAGTTAAAACTTTTTTTAACAATATCTAAGAGTAAAGAGAAAAAAATGTATAACCAGCCATCATTTTTATTCTTACGATGTTGCTATTGGGGATGAACGGCATTTCGTTTTTAGTTTTTGTTACTATAAGCACTGTTACTTAGATCACGAGACTTTAATATAATTTTTAAGTCTGAATATGAGGTATTTATGGATCGATTTTGCGGCATAACAGACCAATGTTATGACAAGGCCATGTTACGCTTCAACTTGCATACATTAGGCTACTGAATTATACTAAATACTGTCAAAATGTCATGTAATTCCTATGTATTCAGAAGTTTCACGCATAAACTGCAACGTCACTTGTATGTTATGAAGCTGGGTCAGAAAGACCATGTTGCCTAAGATCGTTGTTTGACATTTGTGCGGTTTCTTGGTTAAGATTTCTATCTGACAACCTGAGAGAAACGCCTGACAGCAACCACATGGCTGTTGACAATTAGAACGATTTTGTATGGAAAATTCTACATAACATAGCCTTCCCATAACATTGGTTTGCTGTACGACAGAATTGGTTCCTTAATTTTCACGTATTGTTATTTTTAATTTAGATTGAACAGTTTTTTTTTTATATAACCTCTTTGAGTTCACACGTGGGATAGGTAAAAAGGACAAACTGAACCTTTACACTGGCAAAGTTGTGCATCAACTCTATTTCTGATAAAATACCAGATCAAGGTTGTATACAGTGTTATCTTGTGAAAAATGTACCAATAAAGTCTATATTTTGAATTGATTGTAAATGTAGCTATTTTTTAAAATTAAACTTTAGATATTGAACCTGTTTGCCACCTGGCTGTCCCATTTTACCCCGTGTCTGGAGTAAATAGAACCAGGTGACATATTTTGAAATAAAAACTACAAAGCAAAGAAATATGCAGATTTCAGAATCTTGAAAACTAAAAATTTCATTAATAAATTAGGATTCTCAATAAGCTAACTTAGTGTGCTAAATATTGAAACAAAAATTGACACACTAGATGGTCGTCTTTAGGTGACATTCGTACACGCAGGTCGTCAAGTGGTTGCTGTCCAAAAAATGTATAGTCATTTGTGGTGATTTGAATTTGATTTATCATAGCTTTTATAAAATTTATAAAAATAACTTATTTAAATTCAAACCAAAAAAAAAACAATAATGAATTCAAAATTATAAGATAAATTTTGGAAAATGATAATACTACATGCTAAATGCTGCAAATTTTAATCTGGTATTTTAACATTAATTATTAACTTATCTTAAATACTCAATTTTACTTCCTGGACCCCAAAATTTTTTGGTTTTGCTTTCGAATTGTTATAATGCCCTGGGATAATTTTAGTATAAACGTGTTAATTTTGAGTTGAATAAATCCTAAAGTATATGTATATATATATATATATATATATATATATATATATATATATATATATATATATGTATATATATATAACAAATGTATTCTGAGTGGATAATAGATATTAATTTGGAAATATGAACAAACAACACTCTAAATAATAATTTTCACAAACGTTTCGAGACTAGGTTTGTCTCATCATCAGTGTGTTATAATTTAAAATTTAAAATATGGAAACCTAAATTTTATCGAAAGTATCGAGCGACTTGTAATGGATAACACAAAATGCTAATTTAGTATATATATATATATATATATATATATATATATATATATACATATACTTTAGGATTTATTCAACTCAAAATTAACACGTTTATACTATATATATATATATATATATATATATATATATATATATATATATATACTTTTTGTACTATAAATATATTACACGTACATCTCGAGTATAATAGGTTCGTAATGATGTGTTTTATTATCTTTGATGTATGGAAATCTTTCTCTCAAGCTCGTTTGTAATCTCGAAAAAAACAAGGGCTTTTGATATTTAATGAAGCTTGGCATTGACATTTTTATTATATAATTTATTGCAAGCACTTTGTTCAATAACGGTGATTCAATTTATAGACCTTCTTTGATACTGGTCTTTTGATCTGAAATAAGTAGACATATTTTTAACATTGACAATGGGTAATACTAATTATGTTAGAATTTAGGTAAGAGTATAAGAATTTTAGATTATTTTATATAATTAAAAAACTGTTTATATGCAACATAAATAAAATTTTACATAATATTTCTTTAAATCATAATTAATAACATATTTTTATTTAAATGCATGAGTTCTTCCAAGTATTTTTAAATTACCTAAAACTATTTTACAAATGAATTTATTATTTGTTAAATATAGAATAGTGGGACGTTAAGGCAAGTTACATCTTCTCGACATATGTATATATACACTAAACTAATTAGCGCATCTCTGTCAATACGAATCAAATGTTCTTGAATCATTCAAATCCGTAGATGCGTGCTCCCGAAATAGTCCACGAAAAATTGTACCAAATTGAAATATTGTAATTCAAATAATAGTTGTATTTTAGGTATTTAGTTTAAGTATATTTTAATATTTCTCTTTCAAAAAACATTTTTTTAACTTAAAAATGTTTTTTTTTTTAATATTTAGAATGAATGCGATAACATGTTTTCAGTTTATGAATGTTTGCTTTTGTAATATATGCATAATTTTCAATTTTAAGAACTTAAGAGCTCGTAATCCTTTCACAAAAATAATTCCTCGTCAGTTCGTTATTTTCTTAGTTATGTTTTCCGTCTTTGCAAACACGTTTTCATTTTAATTAGTGACATTGTAAAGGCTCTTTGTTCTTTGTCTTGTTATTTTCTTGCTTATAAGTTCCAGTCGTTTGCTTCCACTGAGACCTCCATGTGAAATGCAACTTGAGAAAGATTATGCATTGAAATTATAATGGGCAAATGAACATAACATGGTAGTTTCATCAAAATTTAATTATATTAGAATTAGTTTCAGAGTGAAATTAAATCGAGAATTCATTATTCTATACGTACACATAACATTCCGTGAGTGATTATTTTGTTGCCTGTTCGTTCAACAACATGCAGGTAAACCCGTATTCAATTAAATGGAAAAAAGAAAATGTATGTAAATTCACTGATTTAATTTAAATGAATGACGGTTTTTATTAAAAATGTACAAAATGTGCATTGTATCTGTAATGTATGCTGGTGATCGATGATTGTACTTCATTTAAAAGCAACATAATTGGTTTTTATAGGTTTCAAATTTATTCAAATCTAAATTTAAATTTACACATACGTATTGGATAAAATGAATAGATTAGGTAAAGTCAAATTTTAAAATTATTTCGATTATTTTGATTTTAATATTTTTTTTTTGTTATGAATGTTCAAAAAGTTTTAATACAACATAATTTAATAGATAATTTTTGAGTGAATAAATTGCAAAAATACATTATTGTTAACGTGCATTTCACATTAACAATTGTTAAAATACTATATGTCATCAGCACAAAAATATAAAATCAGTATTAAGTCTTTATAAAAACGTATGTAAGTTTGCATGCGTGTGTAATTGTTGTGCATTTATATATTCAATGTCGTGAAAATTTGGGAAACTGTCACCTACATCTAAGGACAAGTTTTCGCATACTTTGATTGAAACCAAGTGGTAGCCTTCTGGGGTTAGCCATCCAGAAAAACTTCTTTTCAATTTTTTAGGTCAAATTTTATTTATTATGAAATTTCACCTCCTATTCTGTAAGGATTATTATAGTAATCACATAATTTTTCATTATGATTTCTGTCGGTGAATTTTGATTGAGATTTGTTGAAATTATGAGAAAGCTCAATTTTACATAAAAAAAAAATAATTTCATCAGGTGTTATCCAATTCTAACGCTTAATTTTTAATTAGTTCAATTTTATTTTTTAAATATGAGAGTTTGAAATTTACATTTTTGCAACAATCAATTTTCATCTTAACCTAATTGAGGACTGGTCAATTATCTTCTTCTTGTCTTTCTGTCGTTTCTCACTGTATTTCGATTCAGATTTCTTGAAACTAATGTGAAAGCTTATTTTTGTTCCAAAATTTTAAGATTTTTTTATGTACTTATTTTATTTTATTTATTCGTAACGCGTAATTGCAAACACGGCCTTAAATTTTCACCCTCTTGTCACCCTATTTAGTAATATAATCGATTTCTATCCCTTTATATAGTCAGTCAATGTTTCTCACTCAGTCAGTTCTAATCTCGACAAGAATTTTTCTCGTGCTTAAATAGAAAGGTTTTTTCTTGATTTTTTGATGATTATTAAAATTTAATTAAAGTGTATAAATCTGATTTAGCTCCTAATAATCAAACTCATATTTTAACTATAATTTTTTAGTATTTTTGACTTTGACTTTTAGAACAGTCACTTTACTTTCAATCTTTTTTTCACCAAGATAGCTGTACATGGTTTTTTAATTAAAAACAAAAAAGTGCTATAGTCATATTCTGTTAAAATATATTCTAATTTTAATTTATTATATCCATATATATTTAATAATTTGTATTATTTGATCTAAATGATTTTGAATTATTCCACCGGATGGCACATATCAATAAAAATATAATTGTTTATATTTTTTCATCTTCGAATGGACTTACTGATATCTAAATGAATATTATTTCAAGATTATATATATATATATATATATATATACATATATATACATAAGGATTTCAAATATGGAGTTCACAGGCTATCATATCATGCGAAAGATTTCTAATTAAATCAACAGGGATTTCGTTATGCCTATGTTATTTGATCCTATCGCGTCCCACAAACAGCTTTTCACATGAATATTAATTTTTCGGGTATTTGTATTATATCTACGTAAATATTCATTTCGGTAATATTTTAGTAAAACAAATATACAAATAAAGGGATCGAATAATAATGAAATGAAATTGACCGTTTGACCGTTGGATACTTGTCCTATACAAAGTTCATACTTGACGCGTATTAAATTAAATGATTGTAGTTTTGATTGAAGTTCTTAGAAAAAATTCTAAGTGGGTTCAAGATTTCCGGAAAAATTGTTGACGAGAACTTCTGTACTTATCTGCTAATAATAATGAAGTAGCTTGGATGACCAAAGCGTCCTTAACGAGTTTCATCAAAAAAAATTTAAATTTCTAAAATTATTGCAGCCATGTTTTTAATCAACGTCGATTGAAGGTCAAATTTGGGCCCATACAAACATACGCATACGTACTTTCTATTTTCCAATGCTTGTGCCAAACGATTCAGAATGACTAGACCAACGAGAAAACATAAAATTAGTTACCTTACATTAGAAACCTTACCTTTGGAAAGTTAATTAAGAGCATAGTTATTTAATTTTTAACTATCAAGTTGAAGGTTGTTTTAACTAAGTTGTTCAACTGTAATGTAGTGAATTCAATGAAATTATCATTTAAATTTCCATTTACATAATAATTTATATTAGTTTCCTCATTTTCTGAATATGTTGATCATATAACAATATATAGTTTAATTTCGCAACATCAGCGTAAATATTTACCTATGTGAATTGAATTAAGGAAGCACATATATTCACATCACAGAAAGACGTATGAATAGTGATCCTCTCGTAGACTCTTAATGTTCCAATTATCACAGCATAATTCTCTATTAGTGCCCTTCCATTTTCTCATACTAATGAAATAGAGCTTCTGCTGAAATATTAAACAGTCTTGTGAGGAATCACGGATTGACGGAGTTTATCACATATTTACTCCAAATGAAAATGGAATAGACAGATATTACATTTGCAAAATTGTTGAAAAGCAGAGTATTCAACAAATGACTTCCAACGGTAATTTTTTTTTATTGTTCGTGTTATTTTTTGTCTCTAAAATCAATAACTACAGGCCGAGCCATTTAACCATAGGGCATTTACATTTTGTACCCAAAGCTAAAATAGGCCATTTTACTAAATACCTGGTATATTTTCTGGAACTAAAATAAGTTCTAATATTATTAAATTTAAGTTAATAATATTTTTTTCATATTTTTTAAGCAATTATTTACACTTTAAATGGTCCACTAATGCTTAAAATATAATGCTCAACTCTAATTATTTCTACATTTTAATATTTTTAAAATTTATATTTGTTCATAATAATACGCGATTATATAATACTAAAATTTTTAAAGCTATTACTACAATAAGTTTTTTTTTTAATTATCAGCGTCGATAAAAAACACATATTAATTTAATGGTGCCTGACGCATATTGATTACTAAGTAGTTTACAAATATGATCGAATTTTTATTTCTTTTATTAATTACAATCTGTCTTTAAGCAATGAAAATTAGACATTCAGTAATTTTGAGGATACATGAACATTTAACATCTATTCTAAAACGATATTCAGTAATAAGCATTTTCGACTTTGATAAATAAATGAAATTTAATTGCTGTCATATGATAATTAAAATATAGTTACACAAAAATGATGTTCGAATTGGTTTCCGTCACTCTAAAATAATTAATTTGTATCATGTCATATTAAAAATATTTTGATACAGATCTATACCCCAAACAATAAAAAAATACTAAAAAATGTTTACATTAAAATAAAACAAAGTTTGGTTTAATTTTTGTTTCAATTAAATTTTGGTTTAATTTTAACTAAACGATTCGATTCTTTGTTTGAATCATCTTCAATTCAGAAACGTACAAACTAAGTATTATAAAAAATAAATAACAATTATAGTAGTATATATCATAGGTGGGGAACCAGCGGCCTCGAGGCCGCATGCGGCCTCCGGGAGGTTCGTGTGCGGCCCCTTGCCGTCTAGTACAAAATTGCAGAATTACTTTTAAACAACTATAGTACAAAAATCCCACCAAAAACAGTCATATTGTAACATAACATCAGATTACTGGCCTGAAACACAGACTCTTAGGCAGATACGAAATAGAGATGTAATATATTATATTAATATAATTTAATATAAGCAATATTCTCGATTTCGCAAGACATCGTCTATTATATGATTCAAGAAGTATTATAAAAAAAATTAACAGTGCAAAAGAATCGCTAGCACCCGGGTTGAAGATTTTTATGCGTATCCGTAGCAAAATGATAAAAATTTATGGCGTAGATCAGGGCAACCAGATTTTACCTAGATATATTGGCAATTTTATGAGACCACAGTTAAAAAATGACACAAAACTATACCTTTTTCATAAAATACAAAAGTATATTTTTAAAAATTGCTGTGTGAAATATGAAAATCAAATTCAAATCAAAAGACTTTAATATCACTTTTATATAAAAAATGAATGTTTAAATGAAATTAAAACGAACTAAAATTCGATTTTATCGAAACGAAGTCGATTTTATCTCACTACATACGTTTGAAACATACCAACTTTTTTTTCCAATCTTCAAGAAAAATGAATGAATTTTTGTTTGATTTCCTTCGACACCCAGAAATTTTACATATCGACATTTATTAGTCATTTTGTCATAAATTGCTCAGTTGCCTGGTTGCCTAGTAGATGGAAACCATAATGGTACCCAACCGAGCAATTTATGACAAAATGACCAATAAGTGTCCAGGTTGTAAAATTTTTCGGTGTCCTAGGCAATCGAACAAAATTTTATTCATTTTTCTTGAACATTAGAGAAAAAAGTATGTATATTTCGAACGTGTAATGAGATAAAATCGACTTTTGTTGCAAATTTTAGTTCGCTTTCATTTGATTTAAACATTTATTTTTATATAAAAATTATATTAAAGTTTTTTATTTAACCCTCCGTCGGTCGGATATTTTTTCACCTTCGAACGGTCGGAAAGGTCTGGCTGGACCACCATTCATTTTACATGCATTTATATGGGATAAATGAGTTTTTGCTGTCTTATGTATTAAAGATTATATAAAAAAATCAAGAAATATAAAAAAATCGTTGCTTTTTTTGTTAATTTTTCTCTTTTAAATCAATGAAAAACTATTTATTCTTTTTCGGCGCCTTTGAAATGAATGTGTGCATTACTCATCCGATTCTCAGTGTTTGCGATTACCAATAAGTTTGGTAGGTTTTCAAAGAACTCTCGTCATGAAAATACTAACATTCATGTTAAAACACATAGCAAAGAATATAAACAACGCAGTTTGAATAGAAAATACTATGAAAAAAGACAAAATACTGGTTTACATATATCAAAAAGCGTATATTTCATACAAAATGTATGGGTGGTCTGGGCAGACCTTTCCGACCGTTCGAAGTATAAAAAAGTTAATATCCTTATAATTATCCTTCTGTACATTTTTTTGTCCTGATTTTTTCATTGATCGACAGCTAATGAAATTTTAGGAAAAGTCAAGAAATTTCAAGTCGATAGGATTACTAGAAGTATTTTTTATTTTTAATTGAAGTCGAAAAAAGTCTGGCCAGACCACGCCGACCGACGGAGGTTAATATTAATGTTGTACATTTGCAGCAGATGAATACGGAATGAATTTTGTCGCGAAAAAATAGCTCGAAATATTGTTCAAACGTGTAGTCCGATAGCAGTTGAATAACAAATTATTCACGTTTTACATTATATTAGCGCCTAATTTTAACCTGAAACATGGCCTTAATTAATCTTAGAATATACATCTACATTACAATAATGCCCATAACAAAAAAGGGCCGTGCAATGCCGATTTGAGTAGTAAAATTATTTTCCAATAGAATGACTCATAGTTTTTGAGATGCAAATTAAAAACGGAAAACTCGAAAAAAATTTAATATTATAATTATTATGAAGGGCGAAAAGTAACAAATTATCTGATTTTTATTTATATGAATAAAATGTGGTAAACTTTATGTATGCAATATTAAATTTTTTGTAGTACGTAAAATATTTTTCATTAAATAATAATACATCACCTTGCCGTTTTTACTGTATTCATTTCGAGGATTTATTATATATAAAAAAATTCATTCTTATTATTTTATTGTTACATATTTGAAATAAAAAATTATATATTTTTCTTATACCATCGAATTCGCTTCAAATTAAGGTGTTATAACCTAGGAAATTTCGGGCTTTGGAAAAACCAGATTAAATTCATTTGTGAACTTTCGGTATGAATATTCCTGCTTGTTGTCATTCAGGACAATGGTTATCATAATAATTTTTTTTTAATTTAGGAAATTTCGGGCTTTGAAAAAAACAGATTAAATTCATTTGTGAACTTTCGGTATGAATATTCCTGCTTGTTGTCATTCAGGACAATGGTTATCATAATAATTTTTTTTATTATTATTTTATTTTATATTATTAATATTATATGTTATATTATATTTAAAATTTTGAAGTAATTCACTTACTTTTGGCTATATAATGCAATAAATTGTTAAAACTATAAAAAAACTATAATAATTTCACAAAAGTCACTTTTTGAGGTCAATCAGCTTATCCGGCCTCTTTTTTTGCTGCCTAATTTAAGTGTGGCCTCTAATGGCAAAAAGGTTCCCCACCTATGGTATATATAATCAACAGTAATGATAATAAAATCAAAATCAAATTATGCCAACCAAACTATGAATACATGTGTGTACTTTATTTTATTGTTCAGACATATCAATATTATTATACACGAGGGTTACAAAAATACATTTATTATATTATACATTTACAGTTATGGCTAAATATATTGTATATCCCTTGGCATTAAATCGAATTGTGCTGTTGAAAATGAATTCGTTCTAATAATTATAATATATAAAGATTGATTTTTCATATACAATTGTAGTGAACCTATTTTAACCTTTAACGAACGCGCGCATTACCTAAAACTATGCCCAGTAGGCAAAATTTTTTAAGAAATCAGTTTTTCAAGAGCTTTTTTTCCAAATTATTAATATCGCTTTATTGGATTTGAATAGTTTGTCTTATATTGCTAGTTGTCTAATATTCAAATTTATTATGCACATATTGAAATGATAGAAAGGAAAGTCCAAAACTCTTCCTGTTACAACATGCCGGCATACGATTATTTTAAAATATTTTACAATTAAATGTCGCAACTTTATCTATTTAATATATATTATATGTTGTGATGTCTTTTATATGGTTTACAAGGTATCATTAAAAAGTTAAGTGTGGGAATTGACACTCATAATTTTATTTAACGCAGTTTTAGATTTACTATCAATCATATCCTCTAACTTTAACTTAGTTAATAATGAAATAGATATTCACAACACTATACCTAATCATATAATCTCCATCTACACGAGTTAACATTTTTATTTGCTTTTTAAATATTTCTTTATTTTATCTCATTCTGTTAATAAATAATATTGTTGCATTCTGTATTACATGTAATTTTATGTTAAGCACATTATTAATTGTAATTTTGCATATAGTATTTTTGAGTCTTCTTGGAAGCAATCTGTGGGCTATATATTTAAAAATAAATAAATGAATGAATAAATAAATATTGATGTACATACATTCTGGTAATGACTGTAATGCAAAAAAGATTATAATTATTTATATCTAAATGGTAAATATTTGATTGGTTTGTTTGAACTAGACGTGGGTAGAGGACAACGTCTGTTGGGCCAGCTAGTATAAATATATATATATATATATATATATATATATATATATTTGAGTAATCAACTCTTCTATTATGTAGGTGTATTATATTTAATTATCTTAAGGAACTGTGCAAATAGACATATGATTACACGCGTCTCGCTGCGAATAGTAACAAGCGAGTAGCGGTTAAGGATTCGCCCGGCCTGTGCAAACAGAAAAGCCAAAAGACGGTGAAGTCGAGATATAGGGTCGGATATTCCTTTTCAAAGATATATCATTTATTCATTTATGGATTCATTTATTTACTCAATCGATCAATACATATAAACATTGTGATGGAACCTTGAAAAAAATATAAAAATGATATTAATAATAGCATAATTTTTTATGCCAGTGAGTAATCTGTAATAGATCTGTCTATAATAGTTTCGCGAAATATTCATTCTTGAATAACTTTTTGAATATGAAGATTATATTAATTGATTGATTTCATAATTAGCAAAGTTTATGAAAAACCTATAATTTCAAAACTATTATTACTCATATAGTAATAAAGCACACTTAGATTTAAATTTAAAACTTTTGAAAAAAAAGAAATAATACAGATACCAGTAGTATTACCACCGTGGAATTCGATCGTATTTTTGTGACAAAAAATGGATTGTTAAAATTGTTGAAATGGAAGAATAATTGGCCATGGACTGGTTTTTAAATATTTATATGAACCCCAATGAATTATAATCAAAGTTTGTAATTTTGTGTTGATAATTTCATAACCTAAACTACTAGTATAAAATATACCATACTTTTATCAATATACAACAAGTATTGAATATCAATAATTCAATATACATACGCGTACATTTTATGCACAATAATTCAGAAACATAATTTACCGCACTTTGGTAACACAATTTAAAAGCGGGGCTTGAAGGTCCACGGGTGAGAAGGTCAACCTTCAGTATCTCAAAAACTAGTAAGCTAAGAAATGTTTAATAACAATATTTGAAAGTAGAGGAAAAAATGACTTTAGTATTCGCCTGAGTCGAGCAACGTCTCTATTAAAAGATAAATAAAAGTATTATATTTCCTTGTTGTGAGCACTGTTGTTCAGTTTACGAGATCTTATAAAATTATTTAAGTGTACGTTATTGAAGTGATTTATACGAAGTACTGTTCATTTTTAGTTATATTTAATATATGATTTTATATAACTTCTATAATAGCTTTTATATGGGTGCGGTAAAAAGGGCCAATCAAATCTTTACCCGGAAAAAGAGTAAACAGTAACAATTCTAAATGAAAAAGTAAGTTAAAATAAAATCATTCACAGGTAATAAATTGATGGTTATTGCAACCCTGCTGATGAATATATTTGACAAAATGCCAGACCAATTTTATATAGCGTTTTTATCTTTAACAAAAATGTGCTCATAAAACATATATTTTGCATTGGTTGAAGATTATAGCTATTACTTAGTAAAATCCGTATAAAATTAAAAATAAAATATTGGACCTGCTTGCTCCCTGGCTGTTTTATTTGACACCGCCTATGGGGTAAAAAGAGACAGGAGACAAATTTAAAAAAAAGTAAATAAAACACATTTGTATAGTTTAGAATTATGTTGTTTGTGTGGTACATATTATGTGTTCCGTAACGCCGATTAACATCTAATACCGGACACTCTATTTAACACATATTATTTAAGCGAGTATAAACTATTTTATATCAAAATACTAAGTGCCACTTTGTAAAATCATATTTCTTGTTACCAAACTTTGATTGATAGTATTATTTTTTAGCAAAGGTTGCGTTTTTGTTAATTTAGTTTGATTTCTAACTTTGTTATCTAACATAAGTCATAATTCAATAAACATTTTAACAAGCCCCCGCTATACCTAAAAAAAACATCGATAATTCGTTATCTTTTACAAAATCTGTTCTTTCATAAATTTAAATAAGTTTAATTTGGTTTGTTAATCTTTCAAAATTAATCAAATTTGATCAATATTTGAATTTACCAGAACTACTTTAATTTTATATCATATTTTTTCTTCTTCCGAGAAAATTAGGGAAACAACATACATATACTGCCCTTATGATAATTTTTGTTTTATGTCTTCTTATTATTAAAGCACGTAATTTCCAATTTTTGTCTCGTCGCTAGCATATATCAAAGTCCGTGGCTTTCCATATTAAAATATCTAGCCAGCAATTAAGTTTCACTTTGTACGCACCATATATTAACTGCTCGGTGTTCCCTACGTCATAAATTTGAAAGGACACCTAGCGTATTTCGCTCGTAGGCCACGCTAGTAGGAATTTCTGAAATGCAACATCAGAAAATAGATTACGGAAAATCGCATTAGCGAAAGATACATCGTTTGATATTTTGAGGTGGTTCGGGAAAAAGTTTTTCGTGCATCAAAGAAGACGGATGCTAGATTGGAAAACCCCAATTTATGATATTACGGTTAATTCGGTGTATCTTCATAAATTTTCAGTGACATAGATTTATATATACTTGACCTGCATGGAAGCAGCTATATATAGATCATTTTGCGAGCGTGAAGGTATATATATATATATATATATATATATAAATATATATATATATAAATATATATATATATATATATATATATATATACTAAAATCATAACAAATGGCATTAAAATGCTTTATGCTTTATTTAATGGTAAGGTTTTCTCTCAAAGAAGTTTGTTTTAGGCCAAAAAACTGATGCGTTAATTTTATGCTTCTTGACATTTTAAATGATTTTAAATTGAATAATTCCAAATATGGAAAAAGTATGCGTGTGTGTACCAAATTTGACCTTTCTTGTCGTACCAAAAACTTTTTAAAAAATTTTGGTTGGGAATCGTATTGATTAGTTTTTGATGAAGATCGGCCGCTCCGTTGTCTTGTCTATCTTGTCAATTCAATCAACTGTTAAATATTTTCTGATAATTTTTATAAAACATGTTTTGATGATAGATATTATGGTAATGTAGAACATACTAAAATATAACGACCATACAAGTTTTTTACTTTTAAAAAACCTTCAAAGTTTAAAAAAATTATAGTCAAAATTTGTGTTAAATTTACTTTGTGATGTGATAAGTCAAAATATGACAGCATTTTCTCAAAAAAACCGAACCGATTTTAATTTAAACGAAAAGTAATACCAAGTATATGGCTAATGTACCAGTTTATAAAGCCAATAAAATAATAAAAAAAAACCCAACTACTATGTACTTGATATATGTAATCGTGCCTGTATTTGCTTAAAGCAGATGCTCTCAATATTTCACGAAATAATTTAATAACACTCTTGAAACAAATGTTTTGGTGTTTTTAATGAAATTTAACCTGGCGATAAAGTTCGTGCAGTCAACAGTCCTACAAAAATTGGTAGTTGTAAAAATTAATTAAAATTTGGAATAATTTTAGGACAATCACGTATTTGTGCTATTGACATAATTACAGATAAATGTGTGAGAGTTATTAATTGGAAATTGCAATGTTTAGATTTAAGTAAAAATGAAAGTTTTATTTTCGAATAGATAGTTGAAAATTGTATTTAAATATCTAAATCTCAATCTCAATTTCGGCTGATTAAGTTAATTCTACACATTTTGGGAAGTTCGTGCCACGTTCCTTAACGCAAAATGCCACTTTCAACAAAAGCTGTTTTATAGTACAAACGTTTGAAAATACAACCATCAATATCAATTTTCATTCTCTATGTATATAAAATATTATTTGAACAATATTTTTTATTGCCAATTTCGTTATTTCTGTTTTATTATGTGATATTTTGTTACTGTTATGTTATACTTGACTGTACAAAATTAGTTAATTTGATTTGTGATATTTATAGCTCTGCAAACTGTTTAACTGATCAAATTATGCATATGAGTTGCTAGTTTTTATATTTTCAACGTTTTGTATCAATTCCAAATGATGAAGCGAATGATACAAATATGCATCCAAATGATAGAAAATAAAATTGTGCAATATTGTTAAAATATTTCGAGATGTGAATAATATCTTAAATAACTTATTATATTATATTATAAATAACTTATTATATTATTTATGCCTATTTTTTGGTAACATTATTTCATTTTATTCTGTGCAAATGTTTTTTATTTATTTATTAGAGACCTCTAACCAGTCGGTCATTTAGCCCACCATTACAATTTTTGTAAATATTAACAAAATTAATTCAAAATGTACAAGGAAAATATACTTATTTAATTTTACTTAATAGTTATTTGCTAATGTTAATACATAATCAAAATGAGAGCGAAATATCTACACAAAAATTCAGATTTTGCTAAATGTATTTCTAAATTTATTGTAGGTATGCAATGTCTATCATATTTATTAACTTTCTTAACTTGCAATTAAAATTAACAATTTTATAACATTTTTAACAAGTATTTTTTACTTGTATTTTTAGAAGTAAAATGAATTATTTTTATAAATGTTTCAATTATTATCAATGAATAATATTAATAATTACATATAAATATGTTCTAGACAGCACAAAAAATTTATGAAAATTTTCAGTGGTTAAAGTGCAATAAAATTTTATTAATCTATATTGTAACTATGAATATCAAATCAATTAATTCAAACATTTCAGGACCAGATTTACAGACATGATTTATAACTTTTCTTAGAATATGTTTTGAAATCATGATATAATAAAATAATATTTTGTTGTCTTTTTAACTGATAGTTTTTTACTTTGCAAAACGGTTTTTGATATGTAACATGTGCTTAATATTAAGGTTTATGATGAGCTTAAAAATAGATTTATAAAGTATTCATTTGTATAATTGGATTAAATTCAAATTTTCAATATGATTTTTATATAATAAAATTTTTAATATGATTAGAACTTTTGTGCCTTTACTTTTATGTCTTTCAAAGCTATTTTAATACAAAATATATATAAAAATATTATGATTATTACTTTTATATTATTAATTTAGCGAGACAAAAATATTAAAGAATTGGAAATTTGCTGGAATATGATAAATATATTTTTTGTTAGATTTTATGAGTTTTGAAGTAGTAACATCAATTGATCATCAATCTGCCTTATGTGATTAATTTAGCACAAAATCGTTATATTATATCCACAATACATATAATTGTATACTTGATCATTTCTATCTCTGTTTCCTCATCAAAGTACATTATTGTTGAGAATAAACGAATATGATAAAGCCCTAGGAACGAATTCCCAGATTCCGGTAATCTGGCAGCAAGTGGCGGGCGTTATCTGAGCATTTATTTCGGACCGTTATATAATAATAACGCGCAGCCACGCGGAAAAATATAATTAGAATGCGTCAGAGAAGAGCGAGATTTAAAATCTTATTTCGCATTAGTCCCAGTTTTATTGCCGACCATTATATTCTGTACTTTCGTATCTTGTACTATATCACATTTATTAAGCGCCGAAACATAATAAATAAGCTGGAAAATGAATTACAATCATGAGATATTATTAGATACTGCCGGAGTTGGGATGCAATTATAAATATATTAGGTTTATGCGAAACCAGTTGCTTTTCATAATAACTTTTGATATCATTATAATACTACATGGCTTGGCATGGCAAACACTCCGCGCAAAATTACATTCTGATTTGACTCATATTAATTACTTCAATTAATCCACATACAAAAAATCTGATTTTTTTGGTTAAGCATTTAACTTTTTTTGTTTTTCACAAATAATTGACATAGCGTGTATTATAATTATGTAAAATGTGTAATTATATAGTTATATAGATATATAACACAATGTAAGAGTAAAATACCTTAGGAACTTATGTACAAAATGTTCTTCACATAATTTATAGAAACCAAAGTTTTAACACTAGATAGTCTATCTCTAACTATATCTAGTACTAACATCCGACAAATATGGTATGTACTTTATATTAATATAATTGGATTCAATTTGGAAGTTTAATTACTAATTGATTGAAATTCTATATAATAAATATAGCTAGAACTTCTTATATTTTATCTCATAACATATATTTCGTACTAATATAACTTAAAAAATCTGAAAATTGTTCATTAGTTGAATACTATGATGATTAGGTTTTGGTTTAATTTTTTTTGGTTTGCAATTTTGGTGCAACTAACATGAACTTAATAGAGTTAATGGTCCTTAATGACTATTTTAAAATTTGATAGGCCTACCTGTAGTGGTTTAATTGTGAAAATTCATAAAAATTGGGAATGAAGAAAACCGACAAAATTTCAAAATATATACTAACGTGACTAAATTTTAATTCTTATTGCTTAAGTAAATTATTTATACATATCGCGAAGTTTTTACATTGAGGCAAATTGTCACTTACATGCAGTTTGATATATTATTATACTCTAGATACCTAGATAATATTGTTACCATAAAACAGGATATTAGGTACAATAATTGTTGTATATTATGTAATTTAGAAGAAAAATCAATATATTATTTACCTATGTAAACGAGATAAAATAAATCTTAATTGCACAGTTTGCCTTATATTATTTGCCAACAGCATTTAAAACAAACTTAGAAACTTCAAGTATGTTTGAATATGTACATATTTGCTCATTATTTCATGAATTATCAATCATAAATTCGTAACATAATTATCAAAAACATCAGTTGGATAATAGCTTTGGAATTGAATCTGTATAATACATACATACATACATACATACATACAACTTGCATTTACATGTATCTACATATTACTATATATCGAAATCAAAATTAATACAAAATATAAATTTCATAATTATAAACAAAATATTAGGTTTGCTTTTGATTAACATATAAAACTACAACTACTTTCAAATTTTTATTAATTCTATCCCTATTGATAGGTACTAAAGTTTTATTATTCGATTTTTATTAAGTCAATTATTTACATATATCGGAAAAGTTATGCAACTTAAGGCAAACTGCCACTTATATTACACTTAGTTTAATTCGTTTTATTCACGAACAATTTTTAGGAATTGAAATCAGCATCATGGTATAATCAAACCCGATTTGAACATAAAATTACGACAATTAATTTCTTGTTACAGTAAAAACATTAGTTTGCTTGAATTATCACAGAAACCTTGTGTTGCAAAATGTACAAGATCGCTCCACCGTATTGTGTTAACGATAAGTTTTTTACTCTTATAAAGTATTGTAAAGAGAAAAGTTTGATAGCATTTAATTTATTTTTGTTAAATATATTGATTTCTTAGCAAAAAATTAAACAAATATCAAAAATGATTTTACATATAATTAAAGGATAATTTGAATAATTTGTTTTGCTTTTTATTATGTACAATAAAATCAAAGTACAGAAAAGTAAAGTTATGGCAATTAAAAGCAATACTTTTATGTCGTTAATTTTAATCTAACAAGACTTTGTTGTTAATTTTTAAAAAATGTAAAGGATGTAATAGCAATATTCAAATTTATTGTAGATCGTAATACGTCTCAAGTGAACTTTTTTATACGATAATAACTCGCCGTAGTAGACTTTTTTTCGAATCTGCTCTCCGAGCTACATTTTTTGTAGATCCTAAATTACAATGTATAGTAATGAACAGTAAACATAATAATATTGCTCATTTTAATACCTTACATCGCAATATACGGTTATTATATTTCGGTAAATCAAGCAACCGCCATAGATAATGGTTTAGAACGGAACTTTTATTAAAACGTGCACTGTATGTTATATGCAGTTTGTAATATTATAATCTTTTTAGTACGAAACGCTAAGCTGCTCCACGTATTACGGAGTAATATAGTTTCCGACAGTATTTTAAATGGAATACAAAATGAAATCATGAGGCCTTCTGGTAATATTTTTGTGCCTTGTGGGCTGTTCTCTCCCATAGTATACTATAGTTTTATATCCAAGTTTTATATTTCATATCACCAACCTATTATACCATTATCCTATAGCATATTATAATGAAGAAGCTTTTATATTCAAGTAAAACTATCTAATATTTGCTTACTATTATTATTTACTTGAAAAGAAATCTACATCCAATTAATCAAAAACGTGAATTTAAAGTGCTATTCAGTATTCATTACAAACACATCATATGTTATCGACATTAACTTTTGCTTAAGAAATATTGAAACATTTTTGCATATTAATGAATAATAATTAATTACTATTTCTTGTGAGAGAAATACTACTGTTTTAGTTTCACAGAACTCTAGCTCTAACAAAATTCGATCATAAACTAAACAGACCAAACTCGTAATGAAAATATATTAGTTCCTGGAGGTTCGTTATTTATTGCAGAACTCGAAAAGTCACATCAAGCATAAAACTAAATTCCAAAAATACCATGGCAGGTTTTGTTGTCCAAACTTTTCGTATGCCATTTTACTACTTATATCGCGCTATGATGAATTCCTCGATGCCGCCAAGAGCGTTTTGTTGGGAGTAAACACAATACCGATCCCGTAGCGTGAACTAAAACTTTCCTGGATTTATTAAAGAAGAAAAAAACTGAGTAATAAAACAACAACAAAGATCTGCTATAATAAAACTCGCCAACAATGAGTGCAATGTCGAGAACAGTCGAATTTTACGCCAGCAAAGTATTCCCAAGACTTACTTATAAGAAATTTCATGAAAGTTGAATTGAAGTGATAAAATACGCTTGACAAAAAATATGCAGAAATAAAATTATAAGAACCGATGTGGGTCGAGTTCCGTAATAATAAAAATATGAAGTATAAAAGTAAGGACGCAGCAATTATAATGTATTTTCACGTACAAGTTGTTTGAAATATGTATGCAAATATTTATACAAACCTATTTTTCCAAAAACATGCCAATACAATGTGATAATCAATTTTATGTGTTGTATATTTTTTCTCTGCTGAAAGTTAATCAATGACTAAGACGTGTGTTTATTAAGATCATATTCATTTATATTTATTTATTTACATAATTTTTATTTATATTATTGGTTTATTTATTTTCGCAATACAATAGATTTTTTGTAACAAAAAATGTTATCAATAATTTTATTTTCTAATTTTTTGCATCCCTGTCATCATAAAGTTTAGCATATAACGTTTGAATTTTTGTAAGTATTTAATGCATATAATGTTTTTCTTCATTGAATAATAAGAATTTTTTGTAATTTTGGATTATTCATATTATCAACTAAATTCTGTCGTTCTCGTAAAAATGTAGGTACAACGTTTTTTCAATTTATTTAATTTCTTTTATATTTGATTGTAAATTTTATTCAATTTGTTACTACCTAAGATACATTACAAGATAATTAATTTCATTCAGAATTTATAAAAATGTGTTCACATTTGATTCTTTTTATTCTGGCAAATTAAATTAAGAATTTTATCCAGATAGTTAAGAAAGCATCAGAAGAACCAAACAAGAAAAGCTTCACTTGAACTCTGTAATTAAACGACTTAAGAAATAATTTCTAGATTGCAGAAAAAAATAAACCTGGATTAACATTGAAGCAAAACGCAGAGTAACATTTTTATAATTTATATTTATAAAATAAACATGCGTAGGTATATTAGCTTTTCAGCATATGATAATTAAAAGAAATAATCAAATTTAGACCGAGTAAACAAGAATAATATAATAACATTTTGTATGAATAAAATCGCAATGCTCTCAACTTGGAAAAGAATAGTAACATGTATTTGCATATATATTAAATAAAAACTAGTTGCAAGTGGTATTTTGCCTTAAGGCAAGTTGCATAAACTCTCGACATGTGTCAATAATTAATTTAATCAAAGAGATATCAATAAATTAATTTATGAATGATTTATAAGTGTACCGAGTTGCTGTAGGGCGGCTTATAACTTTTGTTATTTATTCAATTTTGTACAATTGTTGTGTTTTTATTGCAGATTTTTATTAACACGCCTCTAATACATACTCGTACACTGTATTTTCTATTCATTTAAATTCTAATTAATTTTTATGTCGAACCACTTATGGTAGGTCTATAATATTTTAGTATGTTTATTAAACCATGTATACTATCGCTGTACAAAGATTCAATAAAATCGTAGTTTTTTTTTAACAATCTAAATAACGAATAAACGGGTGATTATAGTTTGATTAATGCAAAGAAACGGCTCGACCTACAATCGTGCTATATAAAACAATGATAAATACTGTATTTATCAATGCTTTAACAAAAAGAAGCTTCAAATATTTCATTCCAACTTATATTCTATGAATTTTTTTCATATCATTTTATATTTGATGTTTCCATACAGCAACGTATACATTTAAAGCGATTCTGAAAACGTAATTTAGTTTCATGTGTTTCATTCCAATTTATTCTTTTTACTACCGTTATATGCACGACATGTTTGGCTTAGTGGTTTTGCCCAGATTTTACTCATATACTTAATTTTTCAAACCGTACAAATGAAATTAATATTGTTTAATTTCTTCTGAGTACTATGATTCAATTACATTTTGTTTCGTATATAGTATATAGTAGTGGAAAATATAGGAATGTTTTAGGAAACATAGAATGTTTTAGGAACATTGTATGTCTAATCAATTGAAAATATCAATATATTACTTGTGATTATGAAACTAGTACTATCGCTTATACCTAATTTGTTTTATTGATTTTAGTTGCATAAAATTATATCAAGCGTCTAAGTTATGCGCTTTATTCCGAGAAAGATCTTTGAAAACACTTATATAGAAAATAGCAATGATATACGTATCATTTAAACTGTATTATCACCCTATCAACTCCTCCATATGTGCAAAAGTGTACTCGAAATAAAGCACTTTGCCGAAAATGCTATCAAAATAATCGAATAGCACATATTGCGTCTGGCGAACTGCCAATACCTAACTTGTTTCTTTTAAACATCTTTTATTGTATTGTTGATAGAGCACTTATCCCAGAAGCAAGCTCAATAGTGTTTCATCTTAACCCTTTTATTTTGAAAACATTTGTACCGCAAAATAATATTTATCTTTCCGAAAGTTGTATTTATAACAGACTCCGCCTAACATGCAATAATTAGATGAATAAACCGTTAGAAGCTTCTCGAAACAAAAGAAAATTTAAATTCTATTAAACTAACGGAGCATGGTATTGAATCTTAAGACAAATTGTAAGAACTTCCCGTACCGTAATTAAATATTCAAAGAATACAAATAATCAATTAGCAAAAAAAAATTGATCAGTTATTATTAATAATTGTTTTAATATTTTCCAATAAATTATTATAAATACTATAAACTTTATCAATCATATTTCATATTAAGATGACCTTATTGCATAATGTACTTATATATGTTTATAAAAAACCTAAATATATTCTAAGAAAACCTAATTGAGCCAAATTCAAGAAAACATTCAAGAACTTTCTATGATATAAATTCTAAGATTCTTTTGAATTGAATCTAAAGAATAAGACAGAGCTCTGAAACTTTGTTCGTAAGTTTTAAGTTATAACAGTAAATTGCTTATCAGATATTTATTTTATTATGAGATAAGTTTGATATTTCAAGTGAATCGATCAAATTTAGAACTATAATACTTTAGAATGTATCATATTCTAATTTTTGTACGTATTATACGCATTTGAAATTGTTCTATAAACTGCTCTGCTAAGAATATTTAATTTTGTTTTCATAGAAAGTGTTCCTTCCTAATTGTGATTATTTTGTAAAATTTTTCGATAAAGCAATTCTCTGAAAGTCTATCACATTATCGTTTTGCTACTGCTTGATATGAGGTTGTCAGTGACGAAAATAACCATGAACCTTGTGGTTGTAAGGTTACAAACAAAATAAAAAAATGTATACGCGCAAAAAAATGTATACAAAAAAGAACAAAAATTACTGCAAATTCGATCTACCTTCAAAAAATCACCATACACACACGTACATACATACTTAAATGTAATTAAATACTGTTCTAATATCCATGATAAAACTATACTATTTTATGATAAAATTTATATGAATGAATAAAATTGAAATTTTGAGCAAATTGCTTGATGAAAACTAAGTAATTTTTTTATCACACAAAGATCCAAATCCCCACATGGTACTACTATCTGTATTTAATCCAGCATTGTCCATTTCTGCTACTGAATTAATTAAATAATGGACTCGAATTAAAACGAGGTGTTCGAACTGAAAAAAGATAAAAGGATTTAACACGGGATTGGCTTTGTTTGAAGTCGATATCACGGGTAATTTACAAAGCAAACTTCTGGAATGCTGAAATAACAAACAGAAATTTGGACCACAGGCAAAAGAAAAAGCAAAGAGAAACAAATAATATTTGTGGTTTTTCTTTCTGCCTACTGTATTTTTGTGTGTTGTTTTATTTGGAATATAATATTGTTTTAGTATACTTATAAACAGAAAAGGAAATTTTTATAAAAACATCGATAACAGTGATATTTTTAATACTGAGTTCTTTCACCAATAGCAATGAGATACCCTTGTGTATATTCAATACAAGGTCCTAAAATAATGAGTTTGATTACAAGTTTCAAAATTATTTTATTTGAAGTACAATAAAATATAATTGTAAAATGTGAAAAGTTTCAAAACGGTAAAAAAATGGTTTTGATTTTTATATAAGTGTCGCCAAGTTTTATAAATATATACTAATCTAAATTTACAAGTTTTATGACAAAAATGTATCTGAAATATTACTATTTTGTAAAATGAGTAAAACCTATAACCAAATCGAAAAAACCTACGAACTTTGATAGAATGTCAGATAGAATATTCTTATTTGCTTGGTGCAAATAAGACTTTATTGATAAGGTTTTATTTTAAGAATTTTACCCATTTGCTCTGAATCTTATAAGTATTGAACTATTCTACAATCGAGTTAAATTTGAATGGTAATGCACTTTGAAGCAATTTTTCAAAGAAAGGATCTTCAAAGTAGATAAATTAAAAAAAGGTCTAATTCATAGTTTAACAAATAGTCTAGATTTAATAAAACTTGAGGCAACTTTGTCATTATTTGGCCTGTAATTTAATAATTGTTATTCAATGTTTTGTTTCCAAAGTTGAATTGAAATAAATAATGCAAATTAAGCCCAATAAAAAATGGTCACCGTTTTATAAAAGCTCTGGGTTGCACTTAAGAGCTCATAATTCTCTCACCATTTTGGAATGGCATTGAGTTTTGGGTATATATATATATATATATTATCAAAGTCTTTCTTTTATCTTTAAGATTTGTCTATTCAAATAATGAATTAGATAACTATTCCTGATGTTAGTTATTTATTTACGGTTGATGAACAAATCATTCACGAGCGCTTGCAGTTCAACATTATAACTAGAACTTGAGTAGAATTAAAGTTTTGACTCAAAGGGAATGTAAATCGAAGGTTTCCGAATACTTAAAGTTCTATATACTTCAGAACCAACATGCGTTGTAAAAGCAGCCTGGAGATATCCTTGCAAAGTGGTTCAAGTAGTTTGTTCTAAGTCTGTTCTACAATTAAAATACTCTCCACCCTTTCAAGGCGCTCTTCAAGCTTGTAGATTTCTTTTTGGCAACATAACTATTAATTAAAATGACGCATTAAATAAACACAGTGTAGTGTAGTTGTTTTAACTTATACCATTGGAAATAATTATGTGTAAAATATAGGTCTTTCATATACGTGTCAAATATAGGGTCTTCCATAAAATCTAATTGAGCAGTCGATTGCAATTTTGTGTGATTATATAAAGTATATATCAGCTTAGTTACAGTGATATATCTAAAAAAATTGAAAAATGATATAGTTTCTACAATCAGTTCCTAAAACTATTTTAGTTATTTAAAATAATAATAATTATCATTATTATTACTATATAATTATCATAAATTCATTTATTTAATCTATTTATTTTTTTTCCTTCTTTTCCTTTGTTATGATTTTTAATATCCACTTTCAACTAACAAATTGAATTTGTAATCTGATTATTGAAATATATTGTGAATATTAATAAAAAAAAAGTTATTCATTCACAAATAGTTGCCAATTAATACATATATTCACTTTATTTTTACCAGCCTGTGTTTGTCAGATATTTTTTTGTTCTTGTTGTTTATCATTGTCTTGTTTCTATAGATAGTTTATTAGTTAGATAATAATAATAATAAATAAATAGATGATTTAAATTTACAAAATAATAAATAAATAAATTTTTCAAAAAAGGTGGTGAAACCTACATCAAGAACCAGCCAGATCAATATTTTGTAATTAAATTAAATTGTTATAGTGGAAAATATTTAATACTCAATCTATGAAGATATTTAATTCTTTAAACGAAAATATGTTCACGAAAAAATAGTAAACATAAGAAAATTATTGAGTTTTCTAAGACTCATAAATATTTTAAATATATGTAATTTTCAATTTAAATCTATTTTTTCTCAACACATTATTGATTTAAAGTACAAAATAGTCTTTTTTAAGACTATGAATTATTTTAAAAAATTGTTTTCCAAATGCTTAATTATGTTGAGGTTGCATTCAATTACCAATCAAAAAGCAATAAATAAACGCCATGACACCTTATTTCTTAGGAATAAAATAGTTCGTTTCTGGATTTTGTTTTAAGGATTATTAAGTAATAATTTAATGTATCAAAAATTTAACAATTAGTTGGAGATATGATTGATAAATAATAAATAAAAAAAATTGCGATATGCAAGAAATGATTAAACCAAAACATAGAAAATAGAAAAGATTTATTTACAAATTACATAATTTTGTGCAACTTTTAGTTTATTGGTTTATTATTCAATGTTTTGGCTTTATCAAACTTTAAATTGGTGTATTTTTTCTTGATTTGTGTTTAAGATGCTGAATGATGACACCCATAAAGTGTTGAAACGTACATAACAAATTGCTAACTTTTTATTAACATCCCGTAGGGTAATTGTCATTTGGCGGTCAAAAATTATTTTTAGGTTATGTAAGTACAAATTTTGTTTAAATTTCTGTGGGTTCCGTATGAAGATTTATAATGTTTATCTGTTATACTGCAGCGCGGCGCTTACAAGCATCCAAAAAAATCGAAAATTAAAATAAAAAAAAAAGAAATTATGATACGGGTTTTGCCAGCAATTTACCTTAATCCACGATGCCATGCACAACCTTTTGCTTTTTCAAACTTCTTGAAGGAGAAGTTTGTTTTCAAGCTATTCTGAATCGAATGAGACCACATTTGGAAAAAGTGTATGTGTGTGTATGTGAAAAAATTAGTATCGTTCTTTTGGCGTTCGTCAAAATTGAAACTGCTATCGACGTTTGCTCAAAAACTCCCGATCCGATTTCAAAAATATAAAAGTCAATCGATATATTTTGATGAGGATTCTTTCTCAGTTTTGTGCGATAATCGGCTGAACCATTTTTTTGTAAATAGTAGAAAAATGAAAAATGTTTTGTCTACGTTTTAGATCTCAATTCTAAATCGATTTTAAAAAATCAAACTATTCGAAAGTTGGGAATGATACTGATGAATGAAAGTTGGGAATGATTGGTTGGGAATGATACTGATAGTTTCAGGTAAAAATCTACCGGGCCGTTTTTTTTAAATTAATTGTTGAAGATTATTTCTTGCCGATTTTTATGAACCTTTTTTGGCAATAAATACCATTGTCTTATAAAACACACTAAAATGTTACGGACCTACGACAAATTGTTTAATGTTAAAGATCCATAAAAGTTTGATAAAATATTATAGTCAAAATTAGTGTCAAAGCTTGTTTTTGTTATGTGATGAATTAAACATTATGAATTCATTAAAATTTAGAATAATAAACTACAATATTAGGATACACAAGCATGTGTCAATGCAATATAATATAATTACAGTTAATTTAAATGTGTTTGAGAAAATTTTATTCGAATTCGCCATGTTTAGATTTAATTGAATGCGATAATTTCATTTTTGAAATAAACAGTTGAATTTTTTTTAAATATCTAAATTTCAATTTTAATTAAGTCAATTCTTACACATTCCGGGATGTTCATGCAACTTGCCTTAAGGCTAAAACAAAACTAGTTATTTGACTATTTGACATCATATACATATATATATATATATATATATATATATATATATATATATATATATATATATATAATATCTCAATGTGTGATGATACACTTGATCAAATAAATCCCGATTGAATAGCATATGTTCGAAACACGCCATATGAAATAGAGACATATACCTCCCGTAAGTCAGCTCTCGGCGCATACCTGGTCTCTAAGTTGGAAGTTTATGTGCGCTTAGGTCTTGTCCCGTTTCGATAAAAATATCCGTAATACTGATATATTCCCTGGCAGCTCCCTTGATCGTCATAAATATATCTCGGAATGGAAAGACTTACAGGCTACTGCTCATAACCCACATGTACGTTAGTTTATTTATTACAACCGAATTTTAGGCAGAGGTCTTTATAGATGGACCCGTTATTTATATTATTTATTTTATAACTCTGTACAGTATAAAACATCATTTCAATATTTTATTGGTGTTAACTTAAAAGTCCACTTTTCACTTAGACATGAATGAAATATCATAATTTATAATACATTTCTGTAATTTAAATCCTTGGAAAAGGGTAACCAATTTTGAGATAATAAATGTTTTATATATGGAAGACTTCTCTTCAAGATATTTCATCTCAATGTGGATTTGATTAACGTTAAGTTTGAAAATTTTTGAAGTAAAACTTCTTTAGGCGCGACTAGGGTGTAAATCCGTACGAATGCAACGGAAGTGATTTACGGCAGATATTTATTTATTTATTTATTTATTTATTAATTTTACAAGCCGTCGGTATAATATTTAATATTATAATAAGGCTTAAGTCAATATTTTATAGGTTTAATATAATTTAATTAATTATTAGCTATTTAATTACTTAATTTATTTACTATAAACCTATTTATATTTACTTAATTATAATTTTTTTTTAATATAACTAGTTTGTTTGTTACAAGTGTTTTTTAAAAATTTAATAAGTAATTTTAATAAGCTTTACAATACATACTTTTACAATATTAACAAATTTTAGGTTATTTTATGATATTTTAACAAATTTGAGTATCTTATATTATTATAATTATTATTATTTTAATATTATCATTATCATTTTTATTATTATTGTTAAATATTTTAAGAGATAAGAGTCGAGTGCCTTTGATTTGTCATTCGCTCTCGATGATATCATTTCTATACGGGTCAATTGTGATTAGTCGTCGTGTATGTGAATAGAGATCTGTCGTTGTAACGGCATCAGTGTTGTATGTGTACCGGCATCGACGTTGTATACCAATAAGGAAATCGGCATAGATGAATAAACATTTTAAAGTTACATCTTAGTACTAATCTTGATTTAATTAAAAAGGCCTGAATCAAAAGAATATTTTACTCTGTTCCTTGAAAATTTCTATACGGGTCGATTGTGATTAGTCGTCGTGTATGTGAATAGAGATCTGTCATTGTATGCGTAATCGCATAAGCGTTGTGTGTGTACCGGCATTGACGTTGTATATCAACAAGCAAATCGGCATAGATAAACATTTTAAAGTTACATCTTAGTACTAATCTTGATTTAATGAAAAATGCCTGAATCAGAAGAATATTTTACCCTGTTTCTTTAAAATAATAAAACAAATTAAATATTTGTTCTGTGAACTAAACGTAAGTTTAATGATTAGAAATTATTTTTATATTATTGGTAGTTTCTATAAATCTTTGAAGTCATTAAAATGGAAAATATTTTTAGACAAGACAGATAATACAGCTGTTCAAAGAATGAGATTATATCGCCAACAAAAAAGTAAAAAAAATACAAGCAGTCAATGAATGTATGCTAATTTCAGTTAAATAGAGTTCTTCAAACACAATTACATGGTGAGTGAAGTTGCAAAAACAATATTTGTTTAGGCGTTGTTTAACATAATCAACTGTGTGAAGAAATATTAAAAAAAATATTAATCAGCAATTACTTCATTTCTCTAATAAAGGTTCATTTCTAAATGCTAATTACAATGACAAACCGATCATGTCATATTTAAAGTATGACTTTAATTACATTATTGTTCTTAAATATCATACATATTCTCAATGTCATTATAAACACATATAATTTATAAATTATTGTTATATAAATGTGTATAATGATTGACACTAATAAATGTGTGCATAACGAGTGTTAACATATTACTAATAAACATTATTCAAAATTGTTATATAATGCATTTATTTTTATTACTCTTTTTTTAATTATGATCGGTCTATTATAGAGATTTAAACTGAAGCGTATTTTGAAGACAAAGTCAAACCATTCTACAAAAAAGGTATGCAAGTGCTTTGGACTGATTGTAACACCCTTAAAGCAAACTATATTGTTGAACAAAGTCAAATTTGCCCAAAAAAAAAATTGTTGTTCTTAGTTACCATAGGGCCTTCAAGCTGTACGGATACAACAGTACTTTACTAGAGCATACACATACTATCTTCAATAATAAAATCCATATTTAAAATGTAGCCCAACACATTTTATACTGTACATGATGTAATTTTCAGGGTACACGTGCGAGAACCATTTATCAATAGACCTTATTTTGATTAAATCAAGTTCACCGTAGGTTCAATATTAAATCAATTCATAACTTCATTTCTTTGCCGCTCCTTCGACAAATAATACAATTCAAATAATGTTCCGAAGGTATAGTACGGTAACATGATCGATAGTAACGCATCGAATGAAAAATTGAATTCGAATTTTTTAAGGATGATATGGGTATCGAAAGGTTATGTGAAGTTTTTATGATTTTAAAGTTTAAAGAAAAATTCTATGATTTTATCAGAAACAGTATTACTGTTATACACATTTTGCATCTTTTAGATATTTTTGGTCAATAAATTTCCACATCACTCCTACTATATTAATTTCTACTTTACTTTGTGGTTAATTTAATCATGATAATTGATTAGATTTTATAGTCAATAATTTATTTAAACTTCATGAAAAATGAGTAGTGCTTCAATGCTATGAAATTTTATATTGCACTCAAAATATACCATGAAACTTTTTAAATTGTAAAATTAGTATATTTTGCTTTTATAATTATATCATCTCTACAAGAGCCATTCCTTTACAAACCTCACACCAACTAGATCTTCACATTTCAGAAGTGCCTAAAAATTTTTTTTTCAGATATTATACATAAAATGATTTGACTCGTATTTCAGGATTTTACTGAAACAAATTTTTCACGTTAATATTTACGATTAAAATGTGGTATGATCTCCAGTTGCGCTGATCGGATCAGTGTTATTATTTTTGTATTCATTTATCACTTCCGAATGACTTCCGAATCTTATTGTTTTTCGGTTGAAAAATATTTCATAATTTTATTTCTGGCAAAAAATGAATATATGTAGTCGAATATAATAGGAATTTTTTAGCAATAATATTTAAATGTAGAGAAATTTCTATTTTTTTAATTTTTAATGCAACCTTTAAATAGAAGTAGAGTAAAGGTAAAGGTAGAGCTAAATTTATGAAATAAAGTGTGTGCCAAAAAATTTCACATCCTATCGTTATACCAAGTAAATCGTCTAGTTTTAATTTTAACAAAAGTTACTCATTTTCTCAAACTTTGATGAATTTTTTAAATTAAACTACTTGTCGTATGGCCGTAATATTTCAGTAAGTTCTATAAGATCATGATATATATCACTAAAAAAAGTTCCATAAAAATCAGCTTAATTTTTTTTTCAACAGTTAATTACAAGAAAACGGCTCGGTAGATTTTCACCTAAAACTAATCAGTATCATTCCCAACTAATATCTTTCGAACAGTTTTTGATATTTAACTTCCCGTAGTGTAAGTTATTGTAATCGCCCAAACATCGAAATTGAAAATTTTTACATTTCTCGACGTTTTGAAGGTTTCTGAACGTTTTGGCATACTTCAGAAAAAATTGATATATGTGTGTGTGTGTGTATGTGTGTGTATGTATGTATGGATACAATTTTTCGTCAACGTTTTCGGGCGCACGGATCGACCGATTTGAATGGATAAAAAAACACTCGATTTCTATCGATAGGAAGATGTGCTGATTAGTTTTTGGCAAAAGCAGGTCCAGCAGTTACGGAGATAAAGAACAAAGAGTGCAGAAAATAAAAATCGAGTTTTTGAGAGAACGGAGCATACTATTTGAATGATCCAAAAAACATTCCATTTGTAATGACGGGGAAAAGTGGTGATTAGTTTATGGCAAAGGCAGGTCCAGCGGTTTCGGAGATACAGAGCTAAATGTGCAAAAAATGGTACTTTTTGAGGGAACTAAGCGTCCGATTTGAATGATTCAAAGAACTTTCTGCTTGTTTTAACAAAATAATTGATTTTGGAAAAAAATATTTGTTTCAAAATTTTTTTTTTTCAAGAAAAATTTTTTTTTTGTATATCGAAAATAATTCAGATTTTTATTTTGATTCTGTTCTAATATACTTTAAACAAATGATTTCAAATTTGCAATATAGTATATTATATAATTCTTATAAATATTAGACAATGTTACAATATTTTTAATAATTTAATATTCCTCGATCATCTCGTTACGGTACGGGAAGTTCCAGCAATTTGCCTTAAGGCATGATGTCATATATCCCACTAGTTTAAAATCGATTCGGTAGTATGAACTTAAATGTGAACGCAAATTTTAACACTTTTTTCCGAATTACAAAGACGCGACAAAAAAAACGATACTCACTTTTGTAAACTTTGACGATTTTTTAAAGTTAAACGAGTTATAATATTTTAATATAATGTAATAGCATGAAACGTCGAGAAAACATAAAATTAGCGAATCGGCTTTTTTAATGAAAACATAACCTTCTGCTTCGTTAACAAGCTGTTTGGAATGAAGCTTTTGCTTCCATATCGTTTACTCCAGAATCTAAGATTATGAATAAATGAATATTCTAGTGAATTATTTTTAAAAGTTCTTCTTCAACTTAGTATCTAAAATACAACAAACAAACTGCGCATAAATTGAGAATATTATTAGACATCATGCGAAGTACTTTTGAACATCTTCACATAAATTCACCATTTATATGTATATTTACAAGTTTCGGCAAAGAGATCACCTAAAATACGACTCCGATATCGGTGACCTAGTAGCCAATCAATCTGATACCGCGCGAGTTCCCCTTTAATGCGCGGCTAAACTTTACTCAAAGTAAAAGGGTGGATGTTGCGAACGTAAAATGTACGGACGGATATAGAACAAGAGCTCATGTATAATTTTCAACCACATTTTGTAATATTTATTAATATAATATAGTATTTGCTATATTTGCTGTAAATACGTATTCTTAATATTTCATTCAATTAAGCTCATACAATAAGCTGCTTTTATATAAAACTTTACTCAAACCAATTTGGTGCTATGGAATACAATTGCGGTGTAGTGCTTATAAGACTAATATAGAAATAATACAGAAATTTCAGAAATTTTTTTGAAAATTGCCTTAGGAGAACCAAAATATATCCCGAACTGACTAATTCATTTCGACACGAACACACCTACCGTAAAAGATGTAATAACAAAAACAGCACATAAATATAGAAACAAGCTCATCATTCACCCAAATTTGCTTGCCAAACTCCTTAATAACAGAGAACTATCGACGTAGGTTGAAAAGAAAAGCGCCACTGGATTTAGGTCATCAATTTGTCATTATTTATAAGTAAGCGGTTAAGATTATAACATTATCAGTAAAATATTTTTAGAATTATAACGAATGGGAAATCAACTATTGTAGTTTTTCCAACATGCCCACTTAGTTGCAATGTCCCTTTATGGCTGACAATTGCAAATTCCCCAAATTTATTAAATGTCCTTAACTGGACAGTTGTAAATAAAGTAGTGACCTAATATAAAAAAAAATATATTAGATTGGTAGGAATTTTGGAAATATTATACAATATTGGTTGTGATCAGGTGGTTCAATTAGTTGAGTGTGATTGATTTATTCTAGCACCAGAAACATTAATAAAACTATTCATTATTATGTAATATCTAATACCCAATACTACATGTATTTACTCTCATTCCTTTTCTTATACTATATTTACTATAATCTACTGTTATTTATATCTTGACCTGATATAATGATTTATTTTATTTTCAAAAAAATTATATATTATGACATATAGATGATATACTACTTTATATTTGCATTGATTTTTTTAACGAATCGGGAATTATAACATCCATTAATACAACCAAAAATGTGAATAATATATATCATTTAAAAATGTAAATACCTTAATTAGTAAATCTAAACTTAAATTTGTTACCCAACCAAAAAAAAATGGACCACCTATTTAATTATATTTTATAATTTTCATTAGACCAGATGTGTTCCATGCTATATCTAATAAATCTTATAATATTTCTAATAATAATAATTATCGATAGAGAAGATCTTAAAATAAAATATGCAATAGTATACAGGGTGTCCCAGAATTTATCATCAAGCTGAAACGTGGTGATAGTATTGACCTTAACCCTCTTGAAAAAAAAAATAAGAAAAATAATATTGAAAAAATTGAGCTTTTAAGTACAACCTAGTGCTTTGGTGATACTGCGACTATTTTGGAGTATTTTGGTTAATTTTTATCAATTTTGTTCGTTTAAACTTTGTGAATACTATTTCTGAGACAATTGCCCCAAGTTTTTAGGGAATAAAATTATTTGTTAAACTGAGAATTCAAAATTTTGAAAATCTGTTTATTTTAAAAGTATCTATTAGCAAGTTACGTCAAAAGTTTGCACATTTAATCAAGATTCTAAAATGGTAAAATACTTGATAGTTTTATTATTAAAATTTTTCAAGTAAAAAATAAATCCCAAATTTAAAATTTTATGAATATGAACTATTTTACTTATTCTTATTCATACACGTGTATATCTTTTACTTTACTACAAGGAGATTAAAAATAAATTAATTTTACTTACTACATGTTTTATGTTCTTGTAAACAAGTTTATGTATTGTCACAAAAAACACCGATTTTTATCTTTTCTCGACATTTCAAGTCATTCTAAATCGTTTGACTCTAACGTTGTGAAAAACTATGTAAGTGTATAATAATATAATAATATTAAAATATTTTAAAATTATTTGAAAGTTTTTAGAAAAGATTGACTACGCCTTTTCATCTTTATTATTTTTTGAATTTTGTTTGGCAATTTTGATGAAACTTCGGATGATCATAGATTCACTTCAGTCTAGAAACAAACATTATATATTAGTCCAGTTATTTAAGTTTGAATTAGGTAAGAATCTAGAAATTCAAGATACCTAGCTATAAGTTTGTATGTACTTGTATATTGATACCTAAAAGTTGTCTTAAATCCTACATATGGTAGGATGTACGCAACATATATAGGTTTTGAGACAACCTTTAGGTGTCAATATACAAGTATTAAATGAATTACAGCTGAATATCTCGAATTCCGAGGTGAACTTACTATAATGACTTGACTAACATATTCTTTGATAAGTATTTTTTATAATTTAAATAGTATAGTTATACAAGAAGTAGTTGAATTGTAAAGATTGATTGAAGTTAGGAGTAATGAGCGTTTATAAAACACACAAAACCATTTTTGTACAATACAGTAAATACTAATATATATATATATATATATATATATATATATATATATATATATATTTGCTTGAAAGGCGTCAATTGAAAGGCTTCAATGATTAGTTTTTAGTGAAAAACTAAATTTTTATTGAAATACACAATACACATTTTTATTTTTTACAAATAGCTGAATCCTGATTCTTATCGTGATTATATCGATTACCTTACTTTAATGCAAAATGCCACTAACACCAGTTTAAATTGAAGTGATTTTAATGAAAACGTCTTCGAACGCTTCCATTTGATGTCAAATTTACCGCTCCAAAAGCTAAAAAAAATATATCAAATTTCTATAATCACATAAATAGGATCAATTTGCACATTTTCAGCCCCTGTCATTATATAATGTACATAGATCGGG
This sequence comes from Ctenocephalides felis, assembly GCF_003426905.1. Lineage (NCBI taxonomy): Eukaryota > Metazoa > Arthropoda > Insecta > Siphonaptera > Pulicidae > Ctenocephalides > Ctenocephalides felis. The sequence continues at coordinate 59,972,688 of NW_020537324.1, forward strand.
GTTAAATTTCCTTAGCCTGTTTTCTACTTATGTGGGTCCGTTGCGTTTGAGAAATTGGTCTGAGCTGATCATTGTTTAAGACACTAATGTGATCAAGGTACATAAGGTGTTCTTCGGTTTTATACTCACACATGTTCGATACACAAAGTGGTGTAAAGTTCCTTTGTAGATAGAGAATTCCCATACAAGGTTTTACTTTGTCTGACAGAAACGTAGATAAACCTCCAAGTATGCGGGTTTAATTTTTTGAGATTGGAATTAGTTAACGAGTGACAAGTTTCATGCAAGAGATTGACATATATAATATTAATATTGATATATGTAGTTTAGGGTGATATGGTGTCTGTAGTGTCAATTTATAAGAGATTAGTTTTTCTTTTCATTACTAACAGTCTCTCTATATTACGAGGACACTTTGTATTTGATATCTTAGTGTATGACTTTGTTTGGAAGGTAAACCATTAGTTGTCCTATCCTAGTTCTGAGATATTATGAATATCTTTGACAGTTTTTTTTCTTTTGATTTTATTTTCAATAGCAATCAGAATACACGACAATTCTATGAGCTATTTGGCTAATGCCATTCACTCGCACACAAACACACACTTACAAACATATAAATTAAGCTGATAAATATTACATTGTTAGAGAATCACGTCAATAAGTGATTCTACTATTCTGTTTATAAAAAGTTGTGGTAGTTCTGAGGTTCCTCCATATTATCTTTGGGCAGCTTCTTCTTCAGTCTTCTTGAAATTGGTGTCTCAAGAACCGGAGTGGCTATATAATTTGTATTATGTTCTAGTTTATGAAAATGTTTGACACTGTTGATTTGTATAATTCTGTTTATAAATTCAATATGAAGATCGTCGTGTAAGATTTATTGCTAACAAACCACGGAGCATCAGTAATCTGCCTCAATATTTTCGACAATACTTTTTGACTTTATATTTTTATGCAAATTTCTCAAAAGGCCAAATTGAATTGAAATCATAGTTGATAACTTAGATCTTACGTGAAATCCCGATATCATACTGCTTGATACCAAGCTGGTTGAGGTTGGAATGAAACTTGTTACCAAGGGTGTTTTGACCGGAGATAAACTCATCATGGATGTCTCCAGACAAGATTTTTTTTTCAAAAAAGAAAAGAAATATAAACTACTCTGATGTTAATATTTCAATTAACAAATCTAAAAACTTTTATTACTATGAACAAATTTACTAAATTTGAAACTAACTCATAGTACCAAAATTATAACCGGAATATATTTTCAGGCTTTTTCAAAAATCTTATATATTAAATTTTTAATATTTGATATGGTTTTTCATGGTTAAATTTGAGAATTTTTATCATACAGAACTTTAAAATAATACAAATATAAATAAATATGGATAAAAATACTAACTAGTTTTGAGTTATAATATGACTAAATCAGTAATTGTTCATGTAAATAATTTTATTGGATCGACTTTATTGATTCAATTAATTACTAATAATTTGATTTTAGTTTATTAATATTAGAATCGTGTTATTATTTCTTGAAAATTTATTAGGTCATATGTTACATGTTACGTTAATTCAATTTGATTTATATGAATATCTTCTTCATTAGCATAATTTATCTACAAAACATCATTTTAATAACATTAATATAACATCTTGGATATATTAATAATTCAGAAAATTTAAACTGTTCCTCAGGCTTTTCATTAAAATAATTTTAACCTTTGTATTTCCATATATCAAAGCAGTTCTGCTCGAAACTTTTTGAAAATTTGAAAATTATTGAAATCTAATGATTTTTTTCATACTTGACATAATTTATTAAATGTATATTAAACTTAATAAGATTCAACAGTACGAAATGAACTAATAAAACAAGTTCGTACCTTGGCATCATTTTAAAATTATTAGGGATTCTTAAAATATTATACACAACTTTGTTTTATACACAAACCGGATGAAAAACTTATTGTGAAACCTGTTTTTAACCCAATCACAAACGTAAAAAGTTTTTTTTATATTATTGAGAAGTAATTCATTTAAATTTTATATATTCTACGTTTTCTTATCAAATTTAAAAATGTAATTTTACAATACCTTTACCTGAACTGTATAAAATATTTTAATAAAGTTTGAATTTTTACTCGATCTTTTCTCCCATATATCTCACGTAAATCTCAAAGAACCACTGAATTAAGTTTTCATTTTGTTTCCTGGTTTTCTTTGAAGGAAACTCGATTTAAAAGAATTGCATTGCCATCCAGCTTATAAGTAATGCAAGCGCATGCATACCAAGAAGTATCTTAAATCAACAACGTGTTGTTGTTTGATGTACGTCATAGAATAAATTGAATAAGACTGTGAAACATGGAAATATTTTTATTTATTTATTCTTGTGTAGTTATTTTTGCATGTATTTTATATATGTATAAACATATGCAGGTGGTTATTATAAACTGAGCTATTTATTTTGTAAATATTTGTTTCAGGTTTACTATCAAATTTGAATTTGGACATCTTTGCGGTGGATTTTCAATACATTTGAGGTGAGTTTTGTTTTATTTTCATAGTTTATAGGAGTTGTTACGGAATGTATGAAATTGATATATGATAAAATATAGTATTGTGTATGTGATAAAAATAAATATGAAATAATTATGTAATGATCATATGATCACAGTAAACGCTCTTAAACGTTTAAAAGACGTACTTACTATATTTAATAAATTAAGCCATTCCACAAATTCAAAAAAAATCTCGATCAAAATTTAGGTCACAACAAATACCATCATCGATCTGTTATCGAGCTAGATGAAAAATGACTCGACTACAACGAATATTATGAAATAGGGATTTGTGGTAGGAGGGTGAAAATTTTAAGTTGTATGTATTTTTCATATACGCATAAAAGACATGTAAACCCAAATTAAACTAAAAGCGTCTTTATTTGCAACAGATAAAAATATTTAGATTTTTCGAAAAGTTGTTATCGATTATATTTAGGTTCATGATTGGCGAGTGCCATGAATATTTTTATTAGTTTTATTTCGGAAACTGGGTTTCTTTTCAATAACTATATGCAATAGATAGGAAAACTGCCGGGTTACCTTCTAAAAAAGCACGAGTTTTAAGTGAAATACCATCATTAAAGACATTAAACTCCTATTTTTACCTAATAATTAGGACTAACTGCTGAAAGTGACATTAGAAATAATTTCATCACTCGATCAAATTCATAGAAAGTCAGTCTTATTTTGTTAGATAATAGGAGGAGCGATAAAAACTGCAATTCAATATAACAACCTGGAACACGGATCAACTGCTTTGGATGATTCAAAGAACATTTGATTCATATTGATGAGGGGACGTACTGATTAGTTTTTGACAAAAGCAGGTCTAGCCGTTGTGGAGATACGAAGCAAAGTAAAGATAAATAATTAAAATGAACTAAATATAAATAAGTTTATAGTAAATAAATTAAATAATAAATAAATAATAAAATAGCTAATAATTAATTATATTATATTAAACCTATAAAACATTGACTTGAGCCTTATTATAATATTATTATACTGACGGCTTGTAAAATTAATAAATAATAAATAAATAAATAAATAAATAAAGAGTGCAAAAACAACCAATTTTTTAGAGAACTGCACATCCGATTAGAATTATTCAAAAAACATTCGATTAGTACTGATTGAGTAAATAATTAATTACATTTTTTCAATGGATGGTTCAGCGGTTTTGGAGATATAGAGCAAAATGCAAAGAAAATACAATGTTTTTGAGTGAACAGCTCATCCGATTAGAGTAATTCAAATAGCATATCGCTTGTGTCAGCCGCGTGAAGAAATAAGCGTTTTTTTAGTTTTTGTTCTTGTAGGTAAACATTAGGGTGGCCCTTAATATGGGCATTTTTGAATTTCCTTGCTTCCAAGGGCTCAAATGGTTCGAAATTGATAAAAAACAATTCTCTGAAAGTTTTAGCTCTTAATATTGTCTTTTAGATAGACCGCAATTCAATCAAAGATTTATATGAAAATAGCATGAAAAATTATTCAAAAATTTTGCAGAGCGTCGAATTTTCAATAAAAAATGATACGAATTTTCACTTTTAATTCATTTATCGCTAAGTTATACTTAAATTTTTTTTTTAATTTTCAAAAATTTTCCATGCTATTTGCCACGATGGTATGCACCACTTCTTTTTATTCAAAAACAATAAAAAAGAAGGTTAACAGTTGAATTTGGCATAAAAATATCTTGCAGGTTTCAACGCGTCTCCTATTATTTATCCTTTCTATTAATTAAAATTGAAATTTTCGTACAAAATTAATATTCGCTTCGGCAATTGAATGGCGATTTTCTCCGGAAAGGGGATTAGCTGGAGCGGTAAAATTTGATTAACGGCTGAATGCTCATGAAAACCCTAGTGTGTTTGCTAGATTATTCAAGATTACCCTGTCATATTCATAATTGTCCGTTGCAATGGCGCTACATTATTTTATTGAATGCATTTAATTAAATTTTCTCTCTATCACCGACTCTGTTACACACGGGGATGCTTTCATTATGATTTTAAATCATATTGATGGACTAACTCCGTTATTAGAATTTGACAGGTCCATATAGCGTTTTAACAAGATTTATCTATTTTACACTGATTACTGATCGTCAATGGCAAATTTGACCGTATTTATTATATAGAAAAACTAATATGTCAATGAAAATAATTGGAATGTTATTTTGCATAAATTAACATACGACTGTTTCATACCATTTCTGAACATTAGCCACTAAAATAGTACTATTATTACAAAAAAAGGCCTTTTTTATTTTTTATATAATTTGTTATGAAATATATAAAATATATTGTTATGAATTGTTAGTGTTTATTGTTATAAATATTTTTATTTATCCATATATACTAACAATAAGTATGAAATTATGAAATCATTAGTCTCTCCATACATTCACGAAAGTAACCATCTGTAGTTTGCGGATTATTACTTTTGGCAAATATTTAATTGCGATTTTCCAGTTTGCGTGGTAAAATTTTCAAGTAATTGTAACCTGCTCAATAAATATTGAATTGAAAGTAGAAATAAATGCATAAAAAATATTTGGTTTTAATAGTTAATTCTATTAGTATCAGTTCTAGAGGAGCGTGATATGTAATACTTCCGCAACTTATAAAAATATATATTCATTTATAAAAATATATAAAAAATGATTGTTTAGATGGTAAAAGACCTATAGGGTGTAATTTTGAGAGCCTTCCTCTAAAAAAAAAAGTACTAAAAAGTGTGTTGAAATGCGTTAGTCAGTATGTTATTTCTAGATTTTTATTTTTTTACTCAAAATTTTTCAATTATAAAATTATCAAATATTTTACCATTTTCTATTTCTAATTAATTACGCCGAGTATTGATGATTCTAGCCAACACGCTTTAGTACATTTTTTTCAAAGGCGAGATTCTCAAAGTCAACCAATTTTAAAAATTTTAAATTTGTAAGTCAACTAAATGTTTTAATTTTAATTTAATTCTATACTGTGGCCTTGGCAAAGTTATTAACGGTTACGGTTCCAAAGCTTAAATAAACAAAATCAATAAAAATTTACAAAATAACCGAAAAATGACCATTTCACCAGAGCTTATAATTTTCAAATAATGCTAAATATTTTTTTTAAGAATAAATGTATATATTTTGGCTATTTCAAATAGCATTGCAAAGTCTGAATTTTATCGCAAAACGCCCCAAATAATTCTTCTGGGGTATTTCTAACTTTGTATGGAAATTTAATCCTCCTACGCAATATTTTTATACAATTCTTTTGGAGTGAAATTAAGTGAACATGTAAAGTACGCGGTTGCTCGATTACCTTGATGCGATTTTAAATCGGAAATATTATGCAAAGATTCTGATCGTGAAGAAGTTTTTAAAAATACAAAAAACGGATATATTTATATATATATATATATATATAAAATTGTGAATATCATAACGTTTGCAGGGTTGACTCTATAATACATATAGGTATTTACTTCACTAAAACCTATTTCAAAAACAATATTCTCAACATAATCTATACGAGTACTTTAATATATAGAGTTCGAATATGTTTCAAGAAAACTTTTTTTGAGTTCTTTATTTAGAGAGATAAAAATATTTGAAATATGTAAGCATGCCAAATTAAATACATAAGAACAACTTTTTCGAGTATTTCATCACAGAAAATCACCTAAAATGAGTAAGTTATTACATCTAAGGTTAACATTGAGCAAAAAAATAATTACTTAGAATTGCTCCATTGCTTACAATTATTCCAAAGATAATCTATTTTTTGAAAATGTTACCTAGTTTTTTATTTAATAATTTTCTCAATTAACTTAGAATCCAATTTATATGCAACTGATTTTAATTTCATTTCTACGCCCAAGTTTATTTGCGAATTATTATAAGTAATTTTTTTCAAAGAATAAGTCTTTCAGAATCAAAATGTTAAACTTCTGTTTTATGATCAAGTTTATTAAATAGTTCTATAATATTTAATGAAAACATATTTTATTTAAAACCAGTAAATAATCCATCATAAACCTTTGCCAAAATAAATGTGAAAATACAGTCAATCATTGATCAAGCAATTGCGCGCAAAAAGCTAAATGTATTTGCATTTCCGTCAAAATTAATAATGAAAAGCTTTTGATATTTAATTCAGATACAATAATACGAATATTTATGATTGACATTAAAAAACGCGGATTTAATCCAATAATAATTTGATTGATGAATATATTAAATTCGACTGGTTCTTAATTCTTTATTGACAAAACTAATATGCTGCGATTTTATTTAGAAATAGAGTTAAAAGTATAATTTATATATATATATATATATATATATATATATGTCAATTAGAAATTTTATTTTCAATATTATCCGATAAATGATACATTGCGTTGTTTTATATTCATTAAATTATTCAACATTTTATGCGTTTATCGATTTAATAGAATTTAATAATAGATGTAAAAATTGATTTGATTTGATTTCATTTCAATTCACTTGATACATTTTTCAACATAAAAATGTTTCAAAACTCTTATGTATAAAAAATCAGAACTAATCTAATGTAAATGAGTAAATGTAAATGAATAATTTAAAGAACGAACTTATTTAATAATTTCATAATATTAAATAAATTTCAAAAATTATAAAATAATTATGAAATTCTATATATCTATGTAGATTATTATTTTTGAAATTGTCCAATATTATTATATATGAAATTATTCTATATATATTTACATTTTGAGGGAATTTATATTTATTTTTGCAAAAGTGAATTTTATATAATTGTTATTATATTCTAAAGTGTTTATATATTATGTGAAATGTTTCATAGGAGTGCTATACAACATATTTCTATATTTTTTAAATGAACCATACATTTATATTTTATTTAAATTATTATCCGTTGAAAAATGGCTTAACACATTAAGCCCGAACATTTTGTGTTTCAAATCAATTATTTCAATACAAATATTTATTACTTTCGATTGCACATATCCATATATATCCATAAATTCAAACATAAATCACGAGATTTAAGGTTTTCGCTGCAACTATATACGTATACTATTTCATTGTAAAATATTGCATCGGAGCATACCTGGTACGCCATGAATTTTAAAACACATGAAATAATGAGGAATGAGTTAGTTTTAATTCACAATGTACCTACTATACACTGTTGAATTATTTGAATTAATATTACCAAGTAAAATATATACAAAAAAGGAGTGCGCGTAAGGTTCACACGCGATTGAAGTAAAACTTAATTTGCTACTGTACAAGATGGCATTCAAGTAAAATTAAATAAATCATAAAACAATTTTGAATAATGTTTATTACTAATATGGTAACACTCGTGATGCACACGTTTATTAGTGTTAACCATTATACATATTTATATAATGATAAATTATAAATTATTTATAATAGCATTAAAAATATGTATATATTTAAAAACAATAATGTAATTAGTCATACTTCAAATATGACATGATTGGTTTGTCATTGTAATTAGCATTTAAATATGAACCTTCATTAGAGAAATATAGTAATTGCTTATTAATAAATTCTGTAATATTCGTTCACACAGTGGATTATGTAAAACAACGCCTAAACAAATATTGTTTTTTCAACTTCACTCATCACATACATTCATTGACAGCTTGTACGTTTTTTACCTTTTCGCTGGCGATATAATTTCATTCTTTGAACAGCTGTAATATCTGTCTTGCCTAAAATATTTTCTATTTTTATAACTTCAAAGATTTATAGAAACTACGAATAATATAGAAATTATTTCTAATCAATAAACTTACGTTTAGTAAACGGTACGAATGCTTAATTTGTTTTATTATTTTCAAAGAACAGGGAAGTCCTTCTAAAAATTTTATTATTTTTAAATAAAATTAATTTTTTATTTGGATTAGAATTAAAATAAAAACAATTGACTGATATATTTGGTTACTTATTAAATAAATTAAATGCTTTAAAAATGAATCGAATGTGGTAGCGTAGCTTGTATAAGAGTAGTAACTCAATTATTAATCTTCCATTCTAAGAATAGCCTAATTAAATTTTCATATAGATTCAATTTCCATTCAGTTTGCAATGTAAGTCTTAACGAATTGATAATATTGATTCTGCTATCTACTATAGAGACAAACGTTTCCTCTTGAAATAAATTACCTTGTCCGATTATTCAAATTGAGGATGCTAATGTAACGTTTATAATGGATGACTTGTATTCAATTAAAATAATATTCATCTAGATAATTATATTTATCATTGTACCTTACTCCAGAATAACGGTTTATTTGTATAATAATTGATATAGAATTTATATTATAGGATAGGACAGGGCACAAAGTTCTAATTAGGCTTTAAAAAATTATACCCAAATGAACTATATTACAACATATAACAAGTTTCTAATTAAAATATGGTTTTTACTATTTCTAAAAAAAATATCTGTCCCTTTGTAACTTAAAGGCGGGGAAAATGGGGCAGCCAGGGCGCAAATAGCAAATTTCAATCAATGAAACTAAATATAAATTTTATGAGCACATTTTTTAGAAAGATAACACTATATTATATTTAACCTAGTATTCTACTTCAAAATAGTTTCACTAAAATATGCACTATTATACTTTCACTTTTTTGTATTAAATTTTGTATTCTATTGATACTCAAAAAGATCAATATTTTAGTCGTTATTTAAATTCTTTGCTTTCCCCTCAAATTATCTTCATGATATTTATATTCCAATTTGCATAAAAATATATCGCATAATATGTTTCAAGTCATTTATATTTTGCATAAATTCAAAAACTCAATTTAAAAATATAAATCATATTAACATGAAACGCTCGCTATGGGCGTCGCCGAGTCTAAAAGGAAAGAAAAACTTTGTCAATTATCTATTTCGGAATTGAGGTGAAACATAAATAGAACGAAACCCTTATAGACATGCACAGAGTTAGTTATTTCTGTCGAAAATTTCGTACTTTTGGGGTTTGTCGTACCTAGTAGCTTTTAATAATGTCGTTGACATTTCTGTTCCTGTGAGTCCCTTCTCAGTTGCAGGCCACGCCGAACCGCAAACGCTCCAAATTCTGTCAGAATGACAAAATTTAGATATTATGATGACCTACTTTCGATTTTGCTGCCTTGTTTGGAGTATTAACATTTTGAAAAGTTTTATGTGAGGTAAAAATTTTTAGCCCAGTGCTTTGACTCAAAATCAGATATTTAAAATATAAACTTCTCAGCCACAAGAACATGACTAATATAATTGTTATGACTTATGTAATTGTTCTCTACTTTTTGATGCATATAAAAAAAATTCAAGAATGAATATGTGCATTCAGATGATTATAATAGAAAATATAATGAATTTTTTGAGTTTTCAGCGAATTTAACCCGAAAAGCATGTGAGTATTATAATAATTATTACGTGACGTTACTTTTCGATTTATGCCCTACATTTAATTTTTAATTTGGACCCTCGTCAAAATTCGAACAATCGTCAAAAAAGTGAAGATCTTTGGAAGTAAAACTTTTTTAGGCGCGACTAGGGTGTAAATCCGTACAACTGCAACGGACGTGCGTTACGGCAGATAAAATAAGAGTCGAATGCCAATAATTTGTCATTCGCTCTCGATGATATCATTTCTATACGGGTCGATTGTGATTAATAATCGCAAATGTGAATAGAGATCTGTCGTTGTATGCGTACCGGCATCCATTTTGTATGCGTACCGATATCGACAAGGAAATCGGCATGGATAAATAAACATTTTAAAGTTACATTGTAGTACAAATTTAATTTAATAAAAAAAAGCCTGAATCAGAGAATACTTTACCTTGTCCCCCGTAAATAATTGTAATGAAAATAATAAAATAACATAAGTTTATTGAAATCATTTTCATATCATTCGTAGTTTCTATAAATATTTGAAGTTATTAAAATAAAAAATATTTTTTAGGCAAAACAGATAATACAGCTGTTCAAAGAATTAGATTATATCGCCAGAGAAAAAGTAAAAAAATACCATCTGTCAATAAATGTATGTTAATTTTAATTACATAAAGTTTTTCAAACACAATTATTACATGATAAGTGAAGTTGCAAAAACAATGTTTTTAGGCATTGTTTAACATAATCCACTTTGTGAACGAATATTATAGAATTTATTAATCAGCAATTACTTAATTTCTCTAATGAAGGTTCATTTCTAAATGCTAATTGCAATGACAAACCGGTCATGTCACATTGGAAGTATGACTTTAATTACGTTATTGTTTTGAAATATTATACATATTTTTAATGCTATTATAAATATGTAATTCATAATTTATCAATATATAAATGTGTATAATGGTTGACACTGATAAATGTGTGCATCACGAGTGTTACCATATTACTAATAAACATTATTCAAAATTGTTATATGATGTATTTATTTTTACTTAAATGCCATCTTGTACAGTAGCAAATAAGTTTTACTTGATTCTCGCGTGAACCTTACGCGCACTCTTTTTTTGCTGATTCTTATCACTGCAAAGCATTGCGAATATCTCGAAATCTAATAAAGCAATTGTCATAAAATTTCTGAATATAATAAATGATAAAATATCACCATAAACAAAGGTTTAACACCCGATCTTTTTGAAAAAAAGCACTTTAAAAAAATTTCAAACCTGCTACATATACATCTGTTTTTCTGCATGAGCTGTATTTTTACCATTTTAGGATTAAAAAATTTAAGATTGAATTTATAAAAAATGCTGCATACTTAGATAAGCATGGTGCAAAACTTTAGTGCATAGAAAAGAAACTATATTTAAAAGTGAAAATAATTTTAAAACAACCTTATATTTTTTATATGTATTATAAGTTATATTAAGTATTTGCAATATATATTTATGCTTTATTGCTCTTGAGTATTGATTTGATTTAATATTTATAATTGTGATATTATCAACAACTTTAGAAGTTTTTTTCTTCTCATTTTCATGTTTGTCGATTCTTCATCGATTCAATTCAGAATTAAGTACCAAGCCTGAGCGTATAAATTTTCTATTTGTTTTCATAAATATCCATTTCTGATATCATATTTCTATACTGCCTCTCGAACTAGGAAATGCATCGAACTAAAAAGCGTATCTACGACGATTCAATACACATATTGTATATTTTCTTATACAAATACATTGCCTTAATGGACCAACAAACATGAATTTTCAGTTTTATATTCACCATTAAAACAAACTGTTTCTCATATTTATGTAGAAAATTCTCGGTCTTGTTCGCTTTTTCGTTAGCATTTTTCAGCTTTTTCTTTTGCGAGATTTAGATTCTTTTACATAATGAAAAAGTAATAAAGTGTACAAATAGTTTAAATAGCAAGTGGAGTGTTCTTAACTCCGATTTAATTAAATTTCTACAAAATTGTGTAACGTGATGTTAAATCTATTTTGATAGTAGCAGAAAGTGCCATAAACTTTAGTTGTTACATTAATCATTATATTAATTTGAACTTACACTATTCAGAATATTTGCAAAATAAAATATATATATATTATTAGCAAAATTAAGTTGTTCATGAAATTTATTAATTTTTATTTCTCTAATAAATGAAGGTAATCGATGAACAAGTGTAATAATGTATTTTTAAACCTGTAATAATATAGAGATATGTCTGAAGATGTGGATAGGTTATAACAAGTAGATGTTATGGAAGCACCTAGTACAATCTTTTCCATATTATTTTTATTAATTTTTGACTTTTAAAACCATATTAAATTGGAACTATGTGAATTCTATAATTCTCCGTTCCTGGTTCGATGGCCAGTAGTATGTCTCGCGCAGGATGTGTTATTAATTTTACGGAAATTAAACGAAGCTTGTGTTTGCCTTTTGCTTTAGAAGATAATCTACTGCCGTAATTATAGAATATAATTTATATGAAACGTATTATTTATTATGTATAATCGCAGTTAATTTATGAAAAATTCTTAGTCTGAAGATAAATATTTACTTACGCTTATATTGTGTATTTTTGATAAATTGGTCACATTTTAATAATTATATGAGGTAAACCATATTGAGTATATGGTTAAGGAATATACAATCAGAACTAAAATAGATCAAGCAATATTTGTCATTAGTGTTTCAATTCAGTTTAACATATCTTAATTATATGCCTATAAGGTTATATTTACTAATGCTATTAAGTTAAAATTATTAACTAATTTAAGTTAAATTAAGAACTTCATTTATATGTAGGATTTTGAACTTCAGAATATAATCAGAATTATATTTCCTTTTGGAATGTTATTGAGCAATGTAATGTCAATACAAAGCATTATTAGTATTAAAATCTTAAAATAAAATTAAGAATGATGAATAGATATAAAATATAGTAATTACTAATTGTAAAATAATTTTCACTTAATGCAAATGTATAGTAAAAACATGTTTACAAGTAAAATTGGACCTTCTATAAAAAAATAATAATAAAAGTTCTAAAGAGCTTTATTAAAATCATCATTAAGGTGTAGTATTATCACATCAGCTCATAGAACTGATATAGATGTTGTGCAAAATTAAGAACAAATAAAAAATTTAAAAACTTGTGACATTATATTCAAAAATACTACTAAAAACTTGTTTAAATGTAGATTGTCAATATATTCCCAGAATTGGGTCATACATATGTAGCGGGTTGCCAACACGCATAGCGGCTTGTCAACACGCATCACATGTCTCTGGACAGATTGGCCCATATAGTGACAGCACTGAGAAAAACAAAAGGAAATTCAAGTGTCAGATCGGACACGGTTTTTGTTTCTCCCTAGTCGAATTTGCCCAAAATGTATAATTTTCAAAACCTTTCTTTTTCTATTATAAATAAGAAAATACCAATCACATTTTATTAACGATAAATATGACAACACATAGTGTCGTGGATATTAATCATACATAAAATAAACCAAATATAAATAATATTTTATGGAATTTATTATTACTACAATTTGGACAATTCCGGTATTTCTACAATATGGAGCACGCCTCCATACATATGTATACGGTTAAGCTCTACATTTGCAATATTCCAATAATTCTTTTCAATAGTTCTAAAATTAAGTTACTAAACTTATAAATCATTAAGAAATAGGGTTTTTCTATAGATTTTTCTTGACAAACGGTATTTCTCAAGACACATTATGTTGAACAAAATTTGAAATTATATTGAAAAGAAAAATTAAGATTACAATATTATTCTTTGAATGCACGTGACTTAATAAAGTATGAATAAGATTAAATACTTGATAGCAATCAAGCATATATATATATATATATATATATATATATATATATATATATATATATATAAATAGCTTAAACTATGTTAAGTAAGTTATATAAACCGACTATATAAAATAAAATTAAAAATATGTAACTAAATATGTAACAAATGCTGGCCACGCTAAGTTTCACGTTTGCTAATAATCCTAGATCAAGAAAATTTTATTTTTAAAATTCTAATTAGGTAAATATTATAGATTGAATACATGGAATCAAAATTTAATAATATGTAATCTAACAAATAACAAATGCATCACTTTAATGTGATAGTGATTAACCGTGAGTGATGTTGCCACAAGTTGGCTATAAGTGTGGAGTTGGTTTTGCAGAAGAAAAATAAGATGCGTGTCATGACAATTCTAAATTTACAAAAGAATCAGAGGCTCCATTACAGTTTTATACTTTTCTATGAAATATATTTTTTATAAAGAAGTTTGATATTTTCTATGCAGTAAAAAAGCATATCAGTACTACTAAATAGGTATTTGTTGAAATTCCCACTACTGTATGATTTTGTCTTTCAAGACAAAATTTTACTCAAACATATATTAAAAAGAATTAAGCAAGGAATATCCCACTCGAAGATTGAAAAAAATGGCCATACAATCTTAAATAAAATGTCAAAAAATAAAAAAAGAAAGATATCTCATAGGAGATAATCTCTTAAATGCATCTACACCCAGCATATTGTCTTGAAAAATGTATATTATTTTGATTGGCAATAAAACTATGCAAATAAAAAAAAATCTGAAGTTAAAAAATGTAAAAGAGTAACCAAAATACAAACTCAAATTGAGTTACAACCATTCGTAACGATTGAAACTTGAAAAAAAAAACGCCCCAACCAGCCCTTGTACATTCTATTTTCTCTTCTCTAATCTCGGCTATCTATTCCTCAATTTGTCATTTTCTGAACCTCTAGCCTCATGTGTTGTTTGTGACCGAATTCTGCGGTTATCCCGACTAGGGAATGTGCCATCAAAAAAGTTTTCATACCGCGCAGCTCGGGTTAACACGTATCAAATTCTTCATCACAGTCTGACGTGAATGCGTCGGCTGCGGATGACAGCGAACGGGTTGCCGGAGAAACGCGCTATTTTGGGTTAAATATTAAAACAGCAACGGTCTGCTTAGGAAGATTCGTTCACTAGATGGAAAATTTTATGATAGTGGTGTAAGTATTATTAGTTTCACTGATTTCTTGGTTGGAAAAGGATCTCTGGGATTAGAAGTATGGGGATTGTATTTGCGTCCGGTTATTAAATTTATTAAAACTCTCCTTCGATAACTTGGGTTGTTGGGTTAAAATTTAACCCTTGTAGCTGTGGACTGTATTAAATACTGATTTGTTTTGTATTTGTTTATATTTGTTTCCGTTCTTACTACACTCACTGATTTGTTACTAAGTTATAATTAAAGAAGATATATTTATTTATTATTTATTACACATGTTGTTTTGCGGACTTTACTTTTAAACGTGGACAATTAGTCGCATCAAACTCTCCGCTACCCCCTCTACCAGCGGTATCAATCATCCCGTGTAAAAGCTTATTCCATGAAGATTGTCGCTTGGTTAATATAATAAAATGAAAATATTCGGATGTATTTTAAGAATAGTTGTTGGAGGGAAAATGCGGCTAAAAATGAGATAGAAAAATAGAAACTTTAAAAAATATATCCAATAATTCAACGTATTATCCAATTTTATATTTTCAAAATTTTGACCTGTTTAGTGTCATTTTAGATCATTTTCGAACTTTATAAGATACTCGAAAAAATTATCAACGTCAGTCAAAATTGATTACTTTACTTATACTTATGAATTGATTCTCCCGCACAATAGGCTAATGTTATGGCAAGGCTATATTATGAAAAACTTATCCATACTAAATTGTTTTAAATATTGACAAAAGCCATATGATGCTGTGCAGTCAGGCGTTTTTCTCAGGTTGTCAGATAGAAAACTTAACGTAGAAACCGCACAAATGTCAAAAAAACGATATTAGATAACCGGGTCTCTCCAACCCAGCTTCATAACATACAACTGACGTTGCAGTTTGTGTGTACAACGTCTGAATGCACAGCAAATACATGATATTTTGGTAGGATTCAGTAGCATTATTAATACATGATATTTCAGTATGATTCAATAGCATTATGTATGCAAGTTGTAGCGTAAAATGGCCTTGCCATAACAATGATCTGTTTTGCGGCAGAATCGACCTATTAATAAACAAAACTTTGACATCTGTGCTGTAACAGTTTGAGAATACAGCAAAAAATGAATATTTCAAATGAACCTTTATCGTTTATTGTTAAAAAAAAATATAGATCTCATATTATACTATGTACGAAAGTATGTAAATAAAATGCGATATAAAAAAAAACTAGTGGTACTTGGAATTGTATTTTAAAGCAAGTCCTTGGAACTTTGCATACAGTACATAGGTATTTATATAGGTACATAGGTATTATCTTGGAGTGATTACAATTGTTTTAAATACTTATAATTAATTATTGTAAATATTGTAAATTTTATCGTCGTATTTTATAGATCTAATAAATTATAAGTGCTTTCTATATCTATATTTCTCTTATTATCTACAAGAACAAAAACATTATAAACAACACCTAGTCTGAATGTATCATACTTGGAATGCTTCCGAAAACCTCCCCTCAAATTTCTCATTTTTATTATATGGACATATTTATACTAAATTGCAAAGCTTAAAATGATTGCTTTTAACTATATGGTGAAACTTCACAATTCTTGAAATTTTTAGAAAAATTATATTTGAAAAAAAATTAATCTTCTACAATTCTCATTTTCATAAAAAAAACTATTTTTCTGTATTAAACGCTTTTTAGCTTTGTTAATTATTAATACTAATACCATTATAATATTTTTTGAAATATCGATATTAGCTGTTCTTTCAAAGATCTAATGATCCATTTGTATTTTATACATATACATACATTTAATCATAGGTTTACCAAAATTTTAAGAGGTCTAAAAACGAAAATATGTCAGATATATTTTTTTATATTATGAAGTAAAAAAAAAAAATTAGGACTAGTTCTAATTTATCGATATTTTATCAAATAATTATGTTTTTTTTTTCGTTTGATTTTGAACAAATTTTAATTCTTTGAAGTAGTCAGGACAACCGGTGATAATATTTATGACTGTTACTTGGCTCTTTAGCTTGGAATAACATTTTTATATACAGTTGTTTGTTTTTTAATTTAAAACAATAATTTTGCTCATGGAGGGTTAAAATGCAGGTTATGACCTCCCAATCAGTCATCGATGCTCTGAATCGTATCTTCAATTTTAAAAGCAAAACCAAGTTTTATAAATGCGAGAGATTATCTAAATTTTAGAGCTGGTAATTATACAAATATGCTCCATAGTAGGTATAAAATTTTGTTAAATAGTTAATTGTTTACAATAACAATAATTCATAAAAAATAAAATTAATTCTGCTTATTATTAGATCAACATATGATTAAAATACTTGGAAGTTATTTAGTATATTTAGTGCCTGTTTTACGAGGTAATAATTAAAAAAAATATACTGTAAGTATTTTTTATAAGCTACCATCTATTTAGGTATTTACATTTGCCTCATATGCCATTTAGTAGCTTAGAAGCAAGATGCGTCGGAATAGTAAAAGCTAATTAATTCCATCTGGATCTCATGGTCTCAAACTCGCACAATAAAACGCTTAGAACGCTACTTCAGTTATATACAGATTCAATATTCAGACTAGAATTTGTATTCATCGCATAGTGGCGTATATCTCGTGTTTTCAAGTGGCTTATTATTATTTGAACCGGCAGCATGTTGTAGAAACATCTCCGCAAATTGCCATGATACAACATCACGTTCTGAATATCTTACATCGTTCAACAAAGTCATATTCGGCTCTAAGCCCGACTTGCGTTTCACAAAACTTATGATTCCGTTTAAGCGCTTCCCGCTCCGCGAAAAAACTTCGATGAGCTTTCGCCATCCCGAGAGTTATGAATGCAGCCGAGCCGAAAGCTCGGTGGAAAGAACACGCATTGTGTGCAACGGACATGAATTGGATCGAGGCAAAACAGATGAAAAAAATTTGCACTTGTTATCTTCTGGTTCAAACATTTTAGGACTTTATAAAAATAACCTGAATCTTTTGTGATGAGAGTGTTTCTGCAGAAACGGCGCTGCTGTACGAGCCATTGAACCATCAAAGTATTTGTTGCACAAATTATTTTTAGTTTTTCCAATCATTATGGGTAGAAATGCAGTGAAAACAATGACACTTCTGGAACTTTAAAAATTATAATTACAAATTACTATTCTCAATAAATCAACTCAATGTGATAATAAATATTGAATCAAAATTTGTCACCTTTGATGTCGTCTATATGCGACATTCGTACACACAGGTCATGAAGAAGATATCGTTTATAGTCGACGATCACAGCGAAATGTTTGGTACCTTTCACCGATATGAATTAACCAAATTTATTCGATTCCTATTGATGAAAAGACGTACTGATTAGTTTTCGACAAAGACAGGTCTAGCCGTGCCGAAGATACAAATACATTGGAAAAAGTGCAGAAATGGCAATTCAGTTTTTGAAAAAAAAAACGTTTTGTCTGTATTGATAGAATGAAAAAAATTTACAATCCAAGGCAGGTCTAGCAGTTTTGGAGATACAGAAAAAACTTCCAAACACAGCCATTTAAAATTATGTAAGTTTACCAAACGAGCTATTTTAATATTTGTATTTTGTTTAGAAAATTGAATAGCCACAAGGGTTTTGCAACAATATGCACAATATGATAAATTTTCTAATGCTTCGAAATTTTATGTTTTTCAAATCCGATTTTTTTTCATATCTTAGAGATTTCTCAAAATTTCAATTTTTCCAAAACTTTCAGAATAAAAATTGTTTTCAAAATTATTATTTTTTTTTAAATTCTCAATGAACTTAAAAAATGCTGCTACAATTCTGAATGAAATGTATATACATATTTGCGATATGCCTTATTTTACGAATTTATAGTTCTTACAAATATGCGAGAAATTTGCCTTAAGCCACAATGTCATGCACCTCTAGTTAAAATTATAATTATATTATATTATTCTAGTTAAAATTCAATTAACTTCCCGTGTCTTTACATTTCAGAGGTTTCTAAATAATTTGGCATACCTTAGAAAAAATGGATGTATGTGTGTGTATGTATGTGTGTGCGTGCGTGCGAATACAAATTTTCGTCGACCTTTTCGGGAACACGGGTCAACCGATTTGAACAATTTAAAAAGCATTCGATTCGTATTGATAAAGAAACCTGCTGATTAGTTTTTGGCAAAGACCTCTCGAGCCGTTTCGGAGATACGGGGAAAAAAGTGCCAAAAATAGTAACTGATTACATGATAAAACGGAGTGTCCGATTTGTATGATTCAATAAACACTTTATTTGTAATGACCAAATGAAGAACTGATGAATTTTTGGGAAGGCAGGTGTAGCGGTTTCGGAGATTTAATAAAAAAGAGAGAAAAAATGCCACTTGGCAGACAAAAATGATCATTAGACATATGCACATCAAAATAATATTTAATAATAACAAATTTTGTTTATTTTTCTATGGGTTCCGTACCAATGTTTATCTGTTAAACTGCGACGTTAAATCTTCTACGCAGCTAACGTATTGCGAATGCTTTGAAAAACAGTTCCAAATTTCCAAAATATTTCAAATTATAAAAAAATCAAATTTTCAAAAAGGTCAATTGTTTTAGGATTTTTTTAAAAATTTCAATTTTTTGTCAGAGTTCTAGAAGAAAACAGAATCTCTTTCAAAAAAATTAATTTTTGGTACGAGAAGTTCCAGCAATTTGCATTAAGGCACGATGCCATACACCTCTAGTGTACATTATACTTAGTTAAATAAATGTTACGTCGCAGTTATTAAGAAGTACAAAAAGATTTACACGTAAATTTTATTGGATGTACCATTTTTTCTATGTTTTACTCACTAGCCAATAACATCGAAACTTCAATTATTATATATTAATATATTATAACATTTATTAATAATTCATTTAAAACATTTTTATGTAAACTTTTGTTGTTAACATATTCAATGTTGTCTATACAACGTTACGTTGTGCACTAAACCGTGGGCACAGGAAGAAAAAATACTCTGCATCTTTAATTTTGCCTGAACAGTATTGGCACTCCAGCGAATTAACGCGTTTGAATCGTGCAATTAGAATGTGTGTATGTATATGTTTTATGTTCCTGTAGTATTTATGTATATTTGTGTGCATATATCTATGTTTTGAATAATTTATGAATGATGGTAATCCTTTATACGATGTTCAAGAGATGATCCGTACTTCGGCGCCCCTATGCCATTCAAAGATAGTTCTTCATATGTTTTATGCGCAATTGTTCTGTTGTTGCCGACGTCGAGTATATTTAATAATCTGTTTTTCTCCGACTTGTACGGGCGTACGGCATGTTTGTTCCATCAGGCACCCTGCAGGTGAACAGACCACGTAGATATAAAAAGTTGCGGCGCCAGCTTGCCATTGTTTTGCAAATGAAATTGTTTTTATACAGAAACTGTTTTCTTTGTTCGCAGCATGACATCCTGCATTCATATCCGTCCTTTACGCTAAATCGCGTACCATTGTTCGTTCAGGAATTTCATTACCGCAGATAAGCGTTTTGTTAAAATCCTTACAAATTTAGTTACTTAAAAAGCTACGTTCGCGAATAAACGAGCCGTTCTCCGTTTTCTTTCATCACAACGATCGCGTGGCTTTGGCTTATTGTATATATTTATTTGAGTGTTCTAAATAAAAGACAAACCGAGATGCAAATTCAGCGCGAGCAATATATTTTATTAAATTCACTCAGGTATGTTATTATTGAAAATAATGCACAAAATGTATACAAGAGAATTATTTGAAAATTGCATTTTGCTATTATATTATGCGTCCATTTTTAACTTTCCGTAGGGTAAGTTATAGTAATGGGCCGAAAATAAAAAATGAAATTTTTTGCATATCTTCACGTTTTGAAGGTTTCTGAACATTTTGGCATACCTCAGAAAGAAATGGATATGTGTGTGTGTGTTTTGTGTCTACATTTTTTATTCGCGTTTTCTGGCGCACGGATCAACCGATTTGAATGGTTCAAAAAACATTCGAGATCTGATTCATGTGCTGATTGGTTTTTGGCAAAGGCAGGTCCAGCTTACGGAGATACGGAAAGTGCAGAAAATAGAAATCGAGATTTTGAGAGAACGGATCATCCAATTTGAATGATCTAAAATACATTCAATTTGTAATGATAGGGAAAAGTAATGATTAGTTATTGGCAAAGGCAGATTCAGCCGTTTCGAAGTAATGGAGCTAAATGTACAAAAAATGGCAGTTTTTGAGAGAACTAAGCATCCGATTTGAATGATTCAAAGCAATTTTTGTTTGTGTTGGCAAAACAATTGCTTTTAAAAAAAATATTTAATTTTTTTTTTTCAGTTTTTTTTGTATACCGAAAATAATTCAGATTTTAATTTTAATTCTTGTTAAAGTTCTAAAGCTTGCATATATACTTTAAATAATTTCAATTTTGCAATTCAGTTTATATAATTCTTATAAATATTAGACAATGTTATATTATTTATAATAAAATATTCCTTAAAATATTTATATTAAAATAAAGTTATATTATTTATAAAAAAACATTTAATATTCCTCGAACATTTTGTTACCGTACGGAAAGATTCTGTAATTTGCCTTAAGGCACGATGCCATACATCACTAGTTGATTTTATAGCTTTCATTATTCACGACGTGAAGTAGTGGTAAAGAACGTTACTTGACAATTCCTAGCCACCTCGGTATCGAGTAGTTCATAGCAGTTTATAGTTCTCAAATATGATCTCAAGTTTGACCCCATTTCAGGGGCTTTGATGCGATATACTCACATAATTATATAGTTATAGAGAATAGTTAACAAACTCTCGTAAAATAGTGGGACGAGTCTTCAAACATACAGTTTATAGTTACAATTAGTTTTGAGTAGTTTTGATTCCTATTGAAACAATCAAAATACTGGACATTTTGAGTTTGTATAATAGAATGAATAGAGTAGATCGGTAAATATTATGTGCCCAACAAACAACTATCGAACTATGCTTAGTAAAATTATCAAATAGTTACATATTATAAAAATATGCTTCTTAGCTATTTTCATTATATCTATCTTTTATCATTTTATACCTCATATGCAGAGTAAAAAGGGACAGCCCATCGAACATCTGATACAATGACTGATTTTAAACTTTATAGAGAGTTCACGGAATAGTAACTAAATTATTTAACCAATGCAAAATAATGAATGCATAAGCACATTTTTTATAGAGATATGTCATATATAAACTTGATTTACTATTTCGGGAAAAGTATACCTCAGCAGGGATGGAATAATTTTCAATTTAATTTATCTTTTCAAAAATCGTTCTGTTAACCTCAATATACTTGTGATTTAGTGTTTTCTTATTAATTACACCTTTGCCAGTGTAAAGGTTCAATTGGTCCATTGTACTTCATTCATATGTAAACTTTTCTATAGATTATATGAAAAAAAGTAGAATTCAACTTAGAAATAATAACACATCGCATAAACCAATTAATGTATATGTAAAAATTATAGTCAGGTATCTTTAACTGAATAAAAAAATAAAAACCAAATAAACTAACTGACGAAACGAAGTACTTTTGTTATGAATATTGATATATAGCCATTTATCTCATGTTAATAATATAGTAAGAATTAAAATGATGGCTCGTTACAAATATTTTGTTTTTTACTTAAAAAACTTCCGTTGAAAAATTCTGTATACTTTATTCATTTTTAAAATAATATTGGTAAACTTTTTAACAGCGGCCCTTTAAGCCCGCTCTACCCCAGTACATAAATTAAAAAAAAAGCAAATTTAAGTTAAGTACAGAACAAAGTAGCAAATTTGAGTTAAGTAAAAATAAATACATCATATAGCAATTTTGAATAGTGTTTATTAGTAATATGGTAACCTTCGTGATGCATATATTTATTAGTGTTTACCATTATACTCATTTATATAATGATAAATTATAATTTTATATTTATAATAGCATTATAATAGCATAGTAACAAGGTTAAGTATTCTTCTGATTCAGACATTTTTCATTAAATCAAGAATTGTACTATGATGCAACTTTAAAATGTTTACTTATCTACGCCGATTTCCTTGTATGCCGATCCAACGTTGATGCCGGTACGCATACAATGACAGATCTCCATTCACATACTCGACGACTAATCACAATCAACCCGAATTAAAATGACTTCATCGAGAGCGAATGACCTACAGTTCGGGCGTAACGCCATTTCCGTTGCAATTGTACGGATTTACACCCAAGTCGCGCCTAAAGAAGTTTTACTTCAAAAATGTATTATTTTGTAAAAAGCTTTCTATTACTGAATACTTTGTATAACACAGATGTTTAATAAATTCAATAGATAATAAATTTTACTAATACTGAATGAAATGTATGAATCGTTCGATTTAGAATTAATTTATTTATCTTCTCCAATCCACAGCCATTTCGTTTCACATTGAAGAATAAATCAATTTTATCTCCTTTTCACATTTATGATTATAGGATCCAGCTGCATTCTTTTGCAAAATAATCTGTCGTTATAAATCGGTTTTCTAATACAATTCTTGTTGCGGATTTCAAATACCACAGAACGACTGAGATGTACTTATTTCATTTCCGATTTGAAAGAATTTACTTTTCTCTTTGATATATGTGATACTAGACATAGACACAAATAAATCATATAACATCGTATATATTTATATATATATATATATATATATGTATATATATATATATATGTATATATATATATATATATATATATATATATATAAATATATACATATATATATACATATATATATATTCAATAGATAAGTCCTGGATTTTTTCAATATATTGATTGTTTCTTTTCCGAACAGTAAATCCAATAATAAAAAACAATTTGTTTTTTGAAGATGTTTAATACGACGTTTCGGAACTAGGTACGTTCCATCATCAGGTTTATTCTGTAATAATTTATATATCCATATCACTAATATTTTTTTGTTAAAAACACTCGATTTTTTTGGAAGATATTTGTAGATGTTACGACTACACAAGACTTAAACACACTGATATGGATTTCTGTCTGAGACAGAAATCCATATCAGTGTGTTTAAGTCTTGTGTAGTCGTAACATCTACAAATATCTTCCAAAAAAATCGAGTGTTTTTAACAAAAAAATATTAGTGATATGGATATATAAATTATTACAGAATAAACCTGATGATGGAACGTACCTAGTTCCGAAACGTCGTATTACAGATATATAAATTATTACAGAATAAACCTGATGATGGAACGTACCTAGTTCCGAAACGTCGTATTAAACATCTTCAAAAAACAAATTGTTTTTTATTATTGGATTTACTGTTCGGAAAAGAAACAATCAATATATATATATATATATATATATATATATATATATATATATATATATATATTATTTATTGATATTCATTTTAGCAAATAATTTGTTAGCATCATAAAAATTAACACAGAATCATTACACTTTAATTTTTTCTTATTTGTTTACCAAATATAATATGCCTGTTAATCTATAATGTTGTTACCGTCTCTGTTTTTCCGATTATATTCCAGTCACCATATTATATTTTTATACAAATCTTGTAGTACAACAACTTTTGCATTTTTATTGGCATAATAACATCATTTACTACAATTTCAGTACAATCGGAAGTTTATTCATAATAGAGTATTGTGTTCACATTTACAAAATTAAATATGCAAAAATATAAAGGATGTATTTATACATGCGTGTACATTTAATTTCACAAAATTACTCTTTTTTTCATTATAATTTCATAAATATATTATCATTTTATATGAATGGTGAATATAAGATGATTTTTCATGCTTTAAAGAATTTATATTTATATTTACAAGAAGCAATTTCTTTGTTAAAATCTGCTTCATTGCTGAATCATTTTTACTAACTTTCTGCTAATCTTTTTCTTTGTTATAAGAGTTTGTTATAAGACTTTCTTATTGAGTACTACAAATTAATTATTCATATGAAATAGACGTTTTTTCATAGTAACGATATTAAAATATTTTTTGTCTTGATTCGTTATGTACACCGTCCTGCATAGTATTGTTTTAGCTACTGTTATGCAAGATGAAGCAATAAGAAGAAGTGTGGTGGGAATAGCTCACTCAGTATCGCTCTCGACTCACACGCTGGAGGAATTCGGTTCGAATCTCCAGCAATACCAGAAATAAAAATATAAAATATTAAAGTAGATTAAGAATTTTTAATTTGTAGAATACAAGAAAAAATTCTATAAGAAGGAAGAAAACGTTTAGTTTAGAAGATGAGAACATATTGAGAAACAAGAAGAAGAATGAAAATCAGTAGAAAGAAAACGAAATGGAAGATTAGGATATAAGAAGAGATAGTATTTATATGATGAATGTATAAGAAATATATATGTAAGAATTGTATAGAATATGATGAAAAATAATATGAATTATGTAGGTGGCTAAAATGCTGTAAAGCGGAGGCCAATAAAATTAAAAAAAAAGAAGTGAGCAAGCCCCTCATTTTTGACAAGTTATATAAAATTGTGTTATCATAGGACTTTGGTTTGCGTTACTATTATCGGCTAGTTTTTAATTTTATATATCATATTTCTCCTCAAATTTGATTAATGTAAATTGTATGAATAGTTATCTTCATTAAGGTATGATTTATACCTGGTGTTAGTTGAAACAAAACCTTGTATAATTGCCATATACAAGAATTATGTATATACAAATTCAAGTAAAGACAATTGATTAGATTGTACAGTGTGTAAGATATATGCATATGTGAATTATATTATAAAAGACAAGAGAATTACTGAGGATTAAATACGAGTAAAGAATCAATTATCACAACTATCATCAGGGACAAGTGGTAACTCCGCACTTTTTCTGGAAATTGATTAATTATAAAATAATGAACAACAGTTGTAGAATTATTTTTACTTAATTCGGTAGATGATTAGGTTCGTCAACTATCTATCTTTATTTCGTAAAAATGTAGTAAGCGAATCTCAAGATATATTAATCTTTTGGGATAGGACGGCTTGGAGTAAACCGTACCGTGGTGTCGAGCTCCTGCCGCCTTATTGTAGGTTATTTAAAATTGCCAACGCATATTTCTTGCACTCTAACTCGATTTCGAGCACATCAAACCAAATTCTGGACATATATATTATTTTTATCTACACATATTTAATAGGACGAATAAAATGTTTATTTGTTTAATAACTATACAGTTTGGTTTATTAACTTGAAGTTCTTCGGCTATCGACATGTATTCAGATGGAACCGATATATACGTTTCTAGGCTCTAACTATTGTCTTCGCACACGCATATAGGGTTCTTCGGTCAATTTGATTATTTGCGTAAAACGCACATATGCGGAGCTCGTCCTCAAAGGTCTCAAAAAAAACTGTTACAACAAACCCCTATATTGATTTTGAGTTAATTGCTTTTAACTATGAGATCAATTTATCAAGTTAATGTTTTAGTTAAAGATAAAGTTTATGATTAATATTACAGATAAATTTATATTTGGCTTCGACAAAGCAGGTAGTAATGGAGAGCATTAGATATGTTGATTTCAATTATAGACTTAACGGAATCTTCCACCAAGTATGACCTTTCATTAATCCGGTGATATGTACATATCCTTTGACTTCTCCGCCTCTAACACATGGGATCAGCAAGCGACCCACGTGTTAAACACACCGTTTCGTTTCAATTTAACCCGGATCGCGATCTGTGCTTCTGCAGCAATGCTGCGTCTTCTGCCGAACATACAACGCTCCGTCGTGCTGTTTTCACGCTTTAATGAAACAATTCTTCGGGGAGCTTTCGGAGTAAAACTCACTCGTCGACGCTTTAAGCGCGAAAGCTCACTCGTCTTTTTACGATCACATACACCAGTGATGAAATCAAAATAAACCTTGTTAAGTTGATATGTTACAGTTTTGAATTTTGTAATATATAAATATTCAATAGATTTCATTTCTAGTTCAAATTTATCGATGATTTCAAGAGAGACTTGAAATTCTTCGGGGAGCTTTTGGAGCAAAACTCACTCGTCGACGCTTTAAGGGCAAAAGCTCACTCGACTATTTACGATCGCATACTCCAGTGATGAGATCAAAATAAACCTTGTTAAGTTGATATGTTACAGTAACAGTTTAGAATTTTGTAATATATAAATAATTTCTACATATTTCGTAGATTTCATTTATGTGTTCTGATGACTTCATCAATGATTTCAAGAGACTGTTCATATGAAATCAATATTTCAAGTTAGATTTTCAATCATGTTTTCACGCTCTAATGAAAGAACTTCTCTGGGAGCTTTCAGACAAACACACTTGTTGCTTTAAGGGCTAAAAATCAATCGCCTTTTCGCGATGGCATATAGTAATGATGGGATTAAAATAAAGCTTGTTAAGCCGATATGTAACAGTTTCGAATTTTGTAACATATGAATAATTTTTATTCTTATATATTACGTAGATTTTATTTTTGTGTTCTGATGACCTTCATCGATAATTTCAAGAGAGACCTTTAAAGTGATATCAATATTTCAAGTTAGTTTTTCAATCCTGTATTAGTTAGTGCTGTTTTCACGCTCTGATGAAACAATTGTCCGAGGAGCTTTCGAAGTAAAATTTACTCAGAGCTTTAAGGAGTAAAGCTTACTCGTCTTTTTACGATCGCATACAACAGCGATGGTATCAAAATAAACCTTGTTGAGTTGATATGTTGGAGTTTCGAATTTTGTAATATATAAATAATACTCTTTTTTATATTAAGGATATTTGTTCGAGGCAAAAAAGTCCAATTCGACTGTGAGCAATTATGTTGCGGAAACCAAGCTAATTATATTACAATAAATAACACAAATCGACCTATTGACTATACTACTATGTTCAGTAAAACTTCCAGATAATTCACCGTTTTTTGCTGTCTTTCAAAAATTTGTAATCTGGTTCCTTTTTCCCCATAGGCGCAATAAATTGGGCCAGAGGGCAAATAGAATTAATGTTTTATTTTAATTTTAAAGAGAATTTCCATAATAATGGAAAATATCATGGGTGCATTTTTTACAGAGATAACACTGTAAATAACCTTGATCTGGTATTTGTCAGAAACATTAATCAGCAAAGTTGTAATAACTATTTATTTAATATATCTTTTGTAAAATTGCTTTCATCAGCTTAATTCACATTTCTATTAGCTATTTTTTATTTTTTATACCTAAAGGTTCAGATGGTCCTTTTTACCCCATCCAGGTGTAAGCATTTATAAAGTTTATATAAAAAAAGTTGAACTAGCTTAAAATTTACAAGGTATCTTATACAACAATTAAATAACGTATACTCAAAATTATATTAAGGTCTCGTAATCTAAACAAGAGTGCTCACAACCAAAAAAAAAAACAAACAAAAAAAAACAACGGAAGACAATACTTTTGTTATAGATTTTCAAACATTGCCGTTTATCTTTAAAAAGGACGTCGTGAGAATAAAGGTGATGGCTGGTTACACATGGTTATACATCTGTTGCCCTCTATTTTCAAATAGTTTTTTTTTATTCAGCTTTTAAAAAGTTTCTTACTTTACTTATTTTTGACTACCTATAGTATTAGATTAGAAAATAATAATAAAGCCAGTCAAATGATTTTATTCACGGGATAATCGAAAACTATGTTATTAATTTTTTTGTTCAAATATGAACATTATTATTTATAAATGAGTTGCAATAAAATAACATCATTTAGGCAAATTATGAAATGTATAATAGATATGAATATAATTAAATAGACTCAAACAATAAATTAAAACATAAAAGATATTCGCAAAATGCATATTTTGTTTGCTACTAGAAATGTCAATAATTTTTATATTTCCAAAGATCGTGATGGGTTTTACATTTTGCAGTAAAAAATCTCCTTTATATTGAAAACCTTTTGGCTGATGTAGGGCTTAATCTAGACATAAGCGATTTACTCGTCCCCTTTGCGTGATTCGAATTCCACCGAGGAATAAAGATGCGTCTTTCGCTCCCTAATTGGTACACATTGATTACCGTTGATCATTTATTCCGCCGCTGTCGTTCCTTAGATTCAACAAAATCGCCCACACAAATTCTGATAATTTATGCTCTCTAATTCAAATAATTTCGTTTCGCGAAAATGTGGTTTGGGATATTTAGAAACACTTGGTAAATAATAAGAAGAAAGTTTTCTACTGATATTATTGTTTAAAATTTGTTTTCAGTTATTTTTTATACGTGAATATTTAATTGAATTATTCTAATTTAATTGAGTTTAATTGAAACATCTAGTAGTAATACTGGCATTACATGTTGGAATATATTTCATTCATTATTATTATTAAACACGATTAATTTAAACCAGTCAAAGCTTTGAGTGGTTTAGAATATTAACTAAATACCAAACAAATGTATTATATTTAATCTCAAGTATTAATTATATTATATGAGAATGAAATATTTTATCTATTTTTTTATTTTGAATATAGATGTATGGTACAAAAATATCGTATAAATTGATCAGTAATTTTATAATATTACTGATGAAATAAAATATTTGAAAGCAGTATTATTCGCTGCAGAATGAATTCATCTATAATAAAAATGGATGGATGAAATTATATCTGAAATTTAATAGATTTGGAGAAACTAATTGCTATATCTTATATATTTTGTTATCAATAATCAATAATAGTGAAATAATTTAAATGTAAATTGTATGAAATACCTGATATTAGGCAGACTAATTCAAATCATTAAGAGAAAATGTAGCATCAATATGGCTTATATTGAGGGTTGTAACATCAAAGAACATGAAGGGAATGTCTTGAGAACACAGATTTTGTATGGGTAATTTGGTTTATTGATTAGAGAATTTATCGAATAATAATCTCTTTCATACACACACACACACACACACACATATATATATATATATATATATATATATTAAAATCACAATAAGTCCTGATGTTTGCGTTCAGATTCAGATTAATTTGACGACTTACTTTGCAAAATCGATTACTGAAACAACATACTAATTTATACTTCTATAATATATGTATTTATAATTACAGAGATGAAGTGATAACTGAAAAGTTAGTATATTAATGTTTTAAATTCATTTTATATAACAAAATAAATCAATGAGTGTTATCAACCTAAAAATTAAATTTTATTGAACACCTCGAGCCCAAATGTTGTCTACGAAACTTTATTAATGAAAAAATCCTCTTATTTGTCGCTTTAAATTTCAGCGAAAACTAGATGATTTTATCAACATAATTTAATTAAATAACAAATTACCACAAACATTTTTGTTCTTGTAGTATACACTAATTGGAAATGATAATATAATACTTTTCAAGTTGAGATTTAAAACATATTTGTAATATGTATGATAAATATTTATAATTTCCGGGATATTGAATTTTAAGTTATCTATATAAAAAAATATATTAATAGTTTTAGTAATAGTAGAAATGTCAATAACTTTTCAATCAAGTCATTTTCAATGTATAAATCTGTTTTTATAACGACAGCTTACAGTTGTGAAAGCTTTCGACAAAACCAGCTACTCAATAAAGTTTAACCATTTTTTTTTTCAATTAACTTTTATTATTCCATTGCTCTAGATTTCATTGTTACGCAATAAAAGTCAAATGAATACTAAAAGTTCTGCAATTAAAAACATCATTTATTGCAACTGTAACTACATCAAATTGCTTCTTATAAAGACGTTCAATTTCACATTTGTATGTGAAGGATAATATAAAATATTAAAAGTACATGATACACTAATTGCTTTATTCATTATAATAAATGATAAAAAATACTATAATATACTATACTATATAGTAATAAATAAAAACTTGCTCGGAGGCAGATCCATGGTGTGAAAGCACCACAAATCAAATACTTTCTTATTTTTTTTGTGCATTATTTCCAATATCATTTGTACCTGAATTTTTATTTTTATTTACTATACTTTATAAATTATATTTGTATATGGAGAAAGTTGTGAAAATAGTAGAATTTTTGAGAATACATTTATATCGTTTCTTCGTACATAGTGACAATTTTAATTATTATGCGTAACAATAATTGATCATCAATTTACTATCTACTTTTATTTTTATTGATAAAATTTTGCATTTGTTAAATTGAACCCTCGTTTCTAGAATAAACTTTCAATCTATGATAAATTCAAAGGCATTTTTTTTATTCGCCTAAGCATCTGTTAGCACAAATACAAGAATTTTTCAATTTTATTATTAATTATAATAGAGATAATTATCTTACAAATATTCGTAATTTGTTTTCAAGCGTTAATTTTTGAAGTCTGATTCATACATCCGATATGACAGAGTTTTTCCAAAGTTCCGCAATTTACAACAATTTACAACTTGCCTATCAGCAAAATCTTCCTCTACTTTTTGTTAGTTAAATTTATTATTTTAGTTACAACTAGAAGTGCTATTAAATTGAGTTATATAAGAAATCGTTTCATATTTGCATCATGAGTTTACTTTCAAAGATAAATGATAAAGTTTTAATGCTTAATTAAAAATGTTCCATAACTCGATTAAGCATTAATTAATGTCCTCATCATTTTCTTGTAAGACTAATTCCATACCCTACAAAACCCTGCGAATTAGACAGAGACATAATTAATCTTAACAGCGAAATAAAACAGATACCAAACCCATTATAAATAATCAACTAATGGAAAAATGCTTTTAACTTGGTAGAATTATATTCGCCATTGTCAAAATCCACTTAAGAATATATCACGCTGTTTCGAACGTTCTGAACAGACGTCGAATGTATTAGATTGTTCATATAATTTTGTATTAAAATGGGACACCGATTTCGAAGTCGAGACAGACATTTTTCTCGTTTAAATATATAGAAGTTAGGGAAAAATTAAATATGGACGTGATTCGTTCGTTCCAGGCGACTGGAACGCATCAACTATTCATTCTGAGATGGTTCTTTCCATCAAATTCCAAACTCATAATTCATGGCGAATTTTAATGTGGGTTTCGCTTAAATTATTTAAAAGCCGCTCATTGTCCCTCCGAGGTAACTGAATTTATGAACCACGCAGTTCCGAAATGAATGATTAAAGTGCTCAATTGAAACGTTATTATCTAACTTTTTTATGAAACCATCAGCCTTTTTGGGTGACTATGCCAAACCGTGTATTCTTTGTTCTGTCATGAATAAAAAATTCGGTCCCAGCGATGCGAAGAAAAGTTGATGCGAACGCTCTCATCAATGCGACCAGATGAGTCCTGATTGAGTCATAAAATATTTAAATTCATCGCCTGCATACTACAAAATAATATCGTCGTGAACGAAAATGCCTATTGAATATTTTTAAAAGAAAAGTTTCTCGTGCAAAAATTATAGACGAAAAAACCTTTACGATTTTTAACGCTTTTAACGTAAATTCCACAGCATTCAAGCGTAAACAGATAAAGTTAATTTAATTTAATTGGTTAATTTCAAATGAATTATTCAATTGTTTTTCGGATTTAAATTTTTTGTTCGTTTTGATTATTGAGCTGTTAACGTTTTTTTTTATAAATTTGATGAACTTAATCAGCCATACTAATTTAGCCTGCTGTTTATCTGGATGTTTCAGTTGCCGAGTAATTTTTTTTGTAAAGTGTTATATTACATGTTTTATTGTAATATTGTTGTAAATATAAATTTTGCTCACTTTTTAAAGACTAATAAACCAATTTTTTCTTATTAACTTGTAAAATTGTTCAAATCTTCTTATCACGACTTTGCTTTTCATTAACTTTCTATAGAGTAAGTTATAGTTAGTACATAATTTAAAAAAAATCAAAAATGAAAATATTTATCTTTACATTTCTTTTTCAGAATATTTTGGCATACCTTAGTAAAAATGGATGTATGTGTGTAAGTGTGTGTGTGCGTGTGTATGTATGTATTTTCCGATACAATTTTTGGTCGACGATTACGAGAACACGGATCAACCGATTTGAATGATTCAAAAAACAGTCAATTACAATTGATAAGGTGTCGTGATAATTACTTTATTTTGGCAAAGGCAGGTCCAGCCGTATTGAAGATACGGGGCAAAAATGCCAAAAATGAGTAAATAAATTTTTGAGTTCTTAAAACATTTTCACTTGTATTGCAAAAATGAGAATTGATGAAATTTTTGGAAACGCAGAAAAGGCGGTTTTGGAGATCCAATAGGAAGAGCACAAAAATTGCCATTTTGCGGTCGAATATTCTTTAACATATGAACCAAATTAACAGATATTTTATAGAGATATTATTAAGTATTTTTTTTCTATGGGATCCGTACCAATGTTTGTTCTTTATCGAGACGCGGCGCTTACACGCTTAAAAATTTTGTATCTAGAATAACTACACAGCGCAATTGCTTTAAACAAATTCAAAATTTTCAAAAAATGAAATATATAAAAAAAAGTTCAACTTATTTAAAATAGTCAATTTTTTTTAAAAATATTCAAGATTTTTGGAAACCTACTTTTTTTTTTAAAGTTATCATAAATTTTTCAAACTTATAGCAATTTTAAATTATGGTACACAAAGTTCCTTAGAATTTGATTTAAGGGGTTACACCACTGTAGCATCAAAAAAGACGTGTGTTTTTGCCATTTTTCGGGCGGAAGGAAAAGTAATAAAATAATGATATTAAAGAAAGTTATTTATTGTACTTTAAAGTAACAAAATAAAATATGACTGTTATAAAATATGTTTGTAGTTATTTTGCGTGCTGCGGATTTGACGCGGCTCGCCGAAATGACTGTAGTACCGCCATTTTTAATTTTTTTTACAATCATATTTTTTCTTGTTACTTTAAAGTACTATGAATAACTATGTTCAATATCATGATTTTATTACTTTTTCTTCCGCCCGAAAAAAATGGTGAAAACACACTTTTTTTGAATGCTATAATGGTGTAACCCCTCAAGTCATGATGCGAGACGCCACTAGCTTATTTTACGAATTATTGTTTAACTTTATGAATTAATATTCAAATTTATATAAATTATTATTAAAACATACTTGCTTTACGACTGCTGTATCATAAATTAGTGAAGATATTATAAATATGCTTGACTACTTGACCTTATAACTTCCTTGACTGAATACTCAAATTTTGATAGTTTCCACAATAAATTGATGCAAGTAGTTGTGCAGAGCATCGAACATTAATATTTTTTAAAAAAACCTTAAATTTTTTAAAAATGTAGCAAGTCTAGAAGTAAAAAGGTCTAATATCATTAAACAAAATAAATATCATAAACCATTTTGTTTACTACAAATAACACTTGAATTTGCGTTCTTGAGTGATTCTGTTTTCAATGAATACAAAAAATGTCGTTTTTATTGTGATAATCAAGCCGATCTTCGCTGAAATGTAATGGACACAAATAATATAAAAATTGAAATCTTTCTTTCTGTCGTTCCGGTTCCGATTCCGGTACATGAGCCGGATGCTCATGGCAGCTGAATCCATAATAGCGACCGGGGAGGAAAACAGCAACACAGGCACAGGCGTTCGGTTTCAGAAGCCATGTCTTGCTTATATTTATATAATATGGACCCGGATATGAGTTTGCTATGTACACATATCCATAAGCTTATTTTAAGATACAGGCGTCGTAAATGGATAAATTGTTGACTATAAACTTTATAGTAACTTAATATCTTTATAATTAATTTTGACGACAGATCTTTTGCAATTTTGAATAAGGACATAAGTTGTTTGCTCAATGTTTTTTTTACTAATACCAATTCTCTAGAAAATACTATTTCAGTGATTTCATAATGAATTACACACTAAATAAATTATAGTTATACAAATTTTTATTAAAAGATTTTTTATTACAAGAAATATTTTTTATTAAAAAGTTTTTTTTTACAAGAGATCATTATTTTTATTGAGAATTTTCATTTAATATCATACATTAAATTAAAAAGTTTTTTTTTTTACAAGAGATCATTATTTTAATTGAGAATTTTTATTTAATATCATAGTAGAAAACAATTAACTTGGTATTAGATATATTATCAATTTTTTCAAGGATACTCATGGCAGGATATTTTTCATTGAAGACAGTTTTTCATAGCTTATTTTTGCATGCTAATAGCATTGCATCTTTACCGTTTCTAAAATCTTTTGCTATCGACAAAAGAGAATTTGATATGATATAAGTAAAATATTCCACTTGAAACTATTTTATCTTTCTAAAATTGACCATAAATTCCAATGATATCGTAGACTGTATAAAAAGCCACTTTTTACCTACAATCAATTATTTTGTTGGAAATAGATCAGAAATATATTTTGAAATAAAAGCATAATGAACATATGTACTGTATTACTGGAGCGATTTACATGAGGTCGATACTGATATGCTTCTTTGAGTGGACTGTAATTTTTATAATCGCGCGAAATGTGAAATATCCACGATGATTGTTTTAGAAAATGAAAGTCCTGTTATATTCACGTTAAATATATTTAATTCTGTTTTACAAATACGTCCTTCTTCTTTGACTGTTAATACTAGACCATATATTTATCCGAATTTCAGGCCCGGCGGAACCTAATTATATGAGCCGTCGAACCTGGGCAGGATCGTTCCCTATTTACGGGATTGACAAAATTTCTCCTGACCCTTATATGAAATGATATTTTATAATTTTACGGCGACGGTTACACCAGATGTTTTAGTTTAAAAAATTAACCAATTACTTACATCAAATTTCTATATTAATTAGATTTAAACACCACTCTAAAAATGTCTATATTTTCTTATAAAATGACAGCTACAAACTTTCTACCTGCCAACCAATCATTTCAAGAAGAAATATTTTTTATTTTAAAATATAAATTTATTAATAATTTAATAATACATATTTTAGACGTTGTGATATTAGTCATATGTTGATTAATATTTAAATCAAAACATTATTATACAATTCCTTATATATTCAGATTAAATGATATTTATATGTTGTTATATTATTTTAATTATTGCATATAATGTTAAAGTCTTTAGTGACAGTCAATCCAATAAAAGTTGGGAAACATTTAAATTATATTTACATTTTCAGAGTATACAACTATTTCTTCCTTCATTAGATATTAGTATAAGCCCATTACAATATCAAGTTTTTATCCTGAACTAAAATGAATTTAAGTTTTCACATAAAATCATTTTTAGAGAAAGAAAATTTGATAAATAAATTTTAATTAAAGTTTGTGTATATGAAAATGATTTATAAATTCCAATTCCAAAAAATTCGTTGAAAACATGAACTCTCGACAAGTGAGTCGAGTAAATGCAAAATATAACAGCTAATTAATATTTATTTATATTAATTAGTTAACTACTAGTTTAACACAAATCCAGTTGATCAATTCAAAAACATCATATCAAGCATCGTATCTCTTTGTCCGATGGCTGTCTCTTTTATTCCGGCCAATGGGGTAGAAAGGGACGGGTGACAAATTTTAGAAAAATAGTAAAAAACCTTTTTATAATTAGGAATGAATTGTGTATTTTATTTTTTATAATTTGAATTAATTATGAAAACTTAAATCTTATATGAATAATGAATATAATCAAATCAGAATAATTGTTAATTAAGTTTTTAACTATTTTTTCATTTTTTAAACTATGAGTGTTTTTGTTTGAGGTATATAATGTTGTTATCATTCACATATAATGCAAAGTAAGTCGAGTAAATGCAAAATATAGCAGCTAATTAATATTTATTTATATTAATCAGTTAACTACTAGTTTAACACAAATCCAATTGATCAATTATGGTGTTTAGTTACATTTGGTACGATACAATTACAATATCAAGTTTATGATAACATTGATATTAATCAGTTAACTGTGGCATATTCAGTTAAGGCAAAATTTTGTTTTTGAGTAAAATGCAACCTAAAACTATTTATTTTATATTGGCATTACCACAAAATTTCCAAATGCATATATGTTGTTTTTTTTTCTTTTTGAAAATTTGTAATAAAAATAGCCGGAAATCAAAGATTTATATGCATGACGAGCATATTCGTCATTACACAAAATTGTGCCACATCTCCATGACAAGTATATTTATCAATCACAGTTCACTGATTAATACGCAAAAACAATTTTTCTTATAATACGTTAATACTACTTATTCCACTTTTATACCCAAAGAACTGATTTATGCAAAGCACTTGAAATATTAGGTAATACAAAAAGGTGTTTTAATTCATATGTGTTAATAAGACATTTGAAGAAAAGTCGGTTAAATATATTTAAATATGTGAATACATTGTTAATTCTTAATAATTAAATTTAATATGAAATATTTAATTAAATAATAAAAATTATTGCATTAATTTAATATTGATGAATTAAATATCTTGTAAAAAATATATCCATTTTACACATTTCTTCTATTACTGTATTTTTCTCCAAGGAAACATGTGCATATCCTTATAACGTTCATGAATACATCGTAACATTTAATGATAAAGACTCGAAAAATACAACACCCTTAAATATTTTTTATATCACAACAAAATGCGACACGAATAATTTTGTTGATATAAAATAAAACGTATTTTTTATATTTGCACAACCGAGAACGTGCTTGATATGTGTCACACATGATAAACGCCGCGACGTTTCTTGAACATAATATATTTATTGCCAACACTTTTCTCATACAACGAGAGGGTACTTTCTTCGAATAAAGAAAACGAGGAAAGCTAGATTTGATGATAGTATATGAACCACTTTTGAGAACGTAAACTATAGTAAATATCTGGTTAAATGCAAAAAAACTAATAGTTCTATATATTGCACTCACTTTTCTGCATTGGGTAAAAAAGGTCTACCATCATCTAAAAAATAAAGTATAGAATTTTTTAACAATACTATTTTAAAGTAGATGGCAAAAATGTGCACCGAATCATCTTAATTCTTACGACTTCGCTATTACAAGATAAATAGCCATGTCTGAATATTCCTAACCAAAGTATTTTGTTTCGCGCGTAGTTTCTTTGGTTTTGAGCTCTTTTATTTAGTTTAGGATACCTAAATATAATTTTTAAGTATTTGTTATATATTTTTTTCATAAGATCTATTACTATTTTCAAGTTATATTCAACAGTTTTTTTACATAATTTTCAAATTATGTTTAACAGTTTTTTTTACCAGAGGTAAATAATATGAATAGCTTTTCCATCCCTGCTAATAATATTTCTCAAAAAATACCAGATTAAGTTTATCTACGGTATATCTTAGCAAATAATGGCTTTATAATTTTTTTTATTTTGTATTGGTTAATTAATATAGCTATTATTATTATAAATCCCTTTCAATTTATAATGGCACATAGTATCTGTTTGACCGATGTCCGTCCCTTTTATCCCAGCTTATGAGGTAAAAAGTGACAGGTAAATTTTATAAAAATAGTAAAAAACCTTTTTATAATTAGGAATTAATTGTGTATTTATATTTTATACTTTAAACTTACTATAAAAATTTAAATCTCAAATGAAAAGTGAATATAATCAAACCAAAATAGTAGTTAATTACGTTTTTAACTATTTTTTTAATTTTTAAACTAATGTTTTTGTTTGAGGTAAATAATTCAGATTTTATTGAGTTATAATCCAAGTAACATTAAATTTTAGCATTCTTTATATAACTACATAATACATATGTTTCTTTTGTATTCAAAATATATTTTATACTATAATTATCATTATTATTTGATTCGAATTAATAAGATTGAGAACAATAAATACATAATATGAGAAGGAAGGAAAGAAAGATACAATTATTTACTCAATTACTCAATTTATTTAATATTGAGAATATTTACAATTACTGAATTTTATGAATTTATAATAGTAAAATATTAGATAGTTACATAAAGAAAAAGGATTTTATCGGTTATATTTCTTTGAGTGAGCACTATCCTTATTAAACATACTAAGATAAGATTTTTCTATTAAATAACCTGTAGAAATTTAATTAAAATAAATTATGGAAGCAAGAACATCTTTCTCAATCATTTGTTTTGATCATTTAATAATCACTTCAGATGTTATAAATTTTGTAATGTAGTACAACTTTTATCATAGATTGAATCTGCTATATTGCATAATACATTTTTAATATCATTTGATTAAAAACCATTTTTTCAGAATAGAGTAGTGCTTTTTGTATACATATAATAAATTATATATATGTATGTATATATGTATGTATGTTTTGCAACATAATATAGAATATTGATTTTCAATAGAAGCTTTTCTACGAACTAACATAAAATTCAGAAAAATATTACTAAGCCCCAACAAAAATATAGAGTTGATATTCTTTGATGGCCGGAATATGAATACTAAATTTATCATATTTCGCGGAAATGTGAAATTTTACTCGCGCATAAATTCGCAGAAGCTTTGGAGAAAAATCTGAGAAAAATTGTAGTTTGAAGATTGAATATGTTTAGCAAGTATTACAAGATTTTGTCGATCGCAAAACTAACATTGTTCGGAACTTCTTAATATATTTAGGTACTAACTTTATTATCCAGATCAAGTATAAACGTATAAAATTGTGATTGATTTGGATTGATTTGTATTTTATTTTCATGTTAAATATAGTTTATTTATATACTAATATTATTGAAAGTTGTCGAAAATCATGAACATCACTGCACATAACACATCAAACAACGAAATATCGAAATATTTTCAGTACATTTCTCAGTTATTGCTTAAATATAAAAATAGGTTATTTTGCCATTTCTATAAAGCTTGTCATCTATCGATTTTCACTCCGTTGGCTAACAGATCTAATATCTAATTTTCAATTTTAAAGAGATTTTACGAGATAATAGCTACAATATTCATCCAATGCAAAAAAAACTCATTGGTACATTTTCACATACATACCTCATATATAGACTGTATATAACAATGATCTGGTATTTCATCAGAAATATTCTTCAGCAAAGTTGGAATAACTATTAATTTAATTTATCTATTGAATGTTTAGCTTTTTTATATTTTCTCCAGCGTTAAAGTTTGGTTGATCCATTTTACCCCTCTCTCATGTAAGATTTTTATAGAGGCAATATAAAAAATAACTGTTGAATCTAACTTAGAAATAATACATTTTATAAAATAATTAAATAACTAACACTTATCATACTCAGGTCTCGTAAACTAAACACCAGTGCTCACAACCAAAGAAACTAACAACAAAGGAAAACACTTTCGTTATGGATTTTCAAACATTGCCGTTTATCTCATGATAGCGACGTCATAAGAATCAAGGTGACGGCTGGTTATGCAAATTTGCCCTGTGCTTTCAAATATTGTCGGTAGAAAAAAACTCCCATATTTACTTGTTTTTGAAATATTGGTGGTGGGACTTTTTAACCGCGGATCTTTAAAACCCACTCTAACCTATTATACATTTTGTATATACTAACACAGTTATTGGCAAAAAATCTATATTTTTAGATTCCTTCCTCAATGTCGTTCGTTTTCTTTTCATCTATACTTTCCGTAGGCCTATCGGATATATTACACTTGACTTACTTAATCACAATGTAAGCGCAAAGGTTGACTCGTACAAATCGAGCTTTCCTATAAGATTCGTGTTGGAAATAAATGACAATCTTTTTTACATTATTCGTCGATAACGGTGTCGCTTTTATTGGTCGAATGATCCACGTGAACTGCACCTCGGGGAATCTAGGCAGTGCCTTTAGGTTGTTTGCCCTTTGCACTGTGTTGAGGTGATTGATGACCCTCGATGACCCTCTCGCTGCCTTATCTTAATCGCTCCGAGCCGTGACAGCTTTCCAGCAAAAGCAAAAGGAAGACGGTGGGCACATGGTAGGCGTTTTGCAAGAAGTTACAATAATGCATTTACATTTAACGCATAATACGGTGATCATGGCAAATCCCATATTAAGATAAAAAGAAAAACAAAATAAATCTAATCAAAAATCATCACAAATGAAATCAAATAATACAATACATTAAAATTTTAAATATATTGTAAATACAGATACAATTTGCAGTCATATTAAAAGTTAACACGTATTTAATATTACAATTGAAGTGATTACGATTTTCACTTGGAAATATAGTTAGCAATTAGTTTTCAAGTAAAAATAGCCCTTGCCCGGCATTGCTGCACCAATAAATAGTCAGCCCTTTTAGATAAAGTCTGATAATAAATTCATCAAATATTGATGGATTACCATTGAGTTATCATCTAAAAAGGACTAAGGAGAAGTTTCAGCCCAACAGCTCATATGACGTAAGGTTCTGATTGCTGTTAAAATATAAAAATAAAAATAAAAAAAAAATCGGTTTATTATCACGCCAAATGGTAACCCACTAACCCACTAACCCTTAAAAATGTTGATGTATTGAATGTTTTCAATAAACAATCACAATCAATTAATCAAACTTACTTTCTACATAACGTAACATTGTCAGAAATAGAGTAGATACACATTGGAAGGTGTGAGGAAAAATAGCAAATTGTAGGAAAGTTTGATAAATTTGAAAAAGCTTTTAGAAGTATGGCAAAAATTGCAACGACATTTTATATCGTAAAATCACTTGTAGATTAGAAACAGG
Source organism: Ctenocephalides felis (assembly GCF_003426905.1). NCBI lineage: Eukaryota > Metazoa > Arthropoda > Insecta > Siphonaptera > Pulicidae > Ctenocephalides > Ctenocephalides felis. Next base: position 60,014,620 of record NW_020537324.1, read on the forward strand.
AGCAATGGTTGATAATATATATGGCAATACTTCCCGAGTTGTTGCATAATATTATATATTTAAAAACACAGACTTCAGTTATATTTTTTGTAATATTTTTTTTATTAGGAAACTTTGAATTTTCTTTTTATTTTCGAGCATTTAGATATTGTATTTTTTTTTTAAACAAATATTTTATTTTATTGCTATTTAATTAAATTATTTATAATTATTAACTTTCCGAAGCAGAAATTTGTTTTTGTCAAAAAATCCCATTTGCTAATTTTATGTTTGCGCGACTTTCCAAGTCATTCTGAAGTGTGTGTTTGTTTGAAAAGATTTTGACCTTTCGTCGACGTTTTCTCAAAAACGGTTGGGCAGATTTCAAAAATTTAAATGCCCTTTGATGTAACGACCAGTTTGATTTGATGATCAGCCAAACCGTTTGTAAATAGCAGAAAAGTAATACATGTTTTGTCCACGTTTCAGGCCGCAATTCTGAATCGATTTTAAAAATTCAAAAACCATTCTTGAAACTTGATTAGATTTATGATACGATTGGCTGAGCCGTTTCTTTGTAATTAACATAAAAGTGAAAAAAAATCCTCCACGTGTTAGCCAAAAATTCTGAAACAATTTTAAAAATTCAAAATCTATTTGAAAGATATTATTTGGAAGGCGTGTCGATTATTTGTGGACAAATATCGGTCGAGGCGTTTCTTCGTAATTAACCTTTGAAAAAAATATTCTGATAAGTTTTTTATGTTCATATTCATCATGGTCCTGAACAACATATTAAAATCTACGACTCTACGGCAAGTAGTTCGATTTTAAAAATTCATCTAAGTTTCAAAAAATACTATAGTCGAATTTTTGTCAAAAATTGATTTTGTAATGTGATAAGTCAAACATTGTCATCATTCAAATTTGGAATTATAAGTTACAATTTTAGGGCATATGAGCACGTGCCTGTGCAAAATGATTAATATAATTTTAGAAAATTTAAATGTGTTCAAGAAAATTAAACTGGAAATAGCAATGTTTAGATTTAATTGAAAACGAAAACTTTATTTTTGAGATAAACAGTTGAAAATTTTATCTAATTATGTAAATCTCAATTTCAGTAGATTGAGTCAATTATTACACATTTTGGAAAGTTTATGCAACTTGCCTCAAGGCTAAATATCACATTAAACTAGTTTTAATGAATTTTGTAGAGCACATTCTAGAAATAGTTTATATGAGAAATGAGAAACCACTTCATAAAAGGATTTTTAGTGCATATGAAATATTTATTATCAATATGACATACATTTAATAAATCTCAAATTTATGAATATAATTTATGATTACTTTTGCTACATCAATATGGACCGCATGATACATATAAGATACGTGATCTAGAATAACCAAGCTTTTTTAATTCTCTTCTCTCACGTAGAAAACTTTCATAAAAATGTCTCTACAATAAGGAAAAACAAGTGCTATATTTATAATTACTAGGATTTATTGTAACACTATCTTCTCTGTTAGTTATTATGTTTTTCTATGTTCTTTATAAAATCATGGTTATATCTGAGCGTTTCATTATTGCATTGTAATACTCGAGCAAAATTATTTTTTTCTGAATACTTCTGTAGGACTTATGTTGTATTGTCTGTATAAAAAAATATTGCAAATATCTCATTGGATACATAGCTGGAGGGTGGTATTCGTTAAATAATTTCATTCAAGAGAGAAAAAAGTCCTGAGAATTCCATCAAATCTCACACTGAGAAGACAAAGAATATCTTAAAATATATTTTGTTTTCAGTAAAAGGGTGACACATATTTGATTTCAAATTAGAAAATTCATTCTTAGAATTCACAAAGTGGAAGGACTAAAATTTTCCTTTGTTCTCAAGCTCATTCTGAATTATAATTTGATTAATTACCTGAAGATTATGTTATCGAATAACTTGCAGCGCTTTTTTATGTTTTAATTTAGGGCTTTGAACTATTAAAACAAAATGTATCATATGTCTTCTATTCGATTCTATTACTAGCTTTCCATGTAAACCAATCCATAAAATCTCTTGAATCTCGATCAAGAATTGTCCCTGGAAAGAAAATCATTTCCTAGCACGAATTATCCCGCAATCCGAAAACGTTTTTTCGGTCAGATGAATGATAAGAACTAGGTTATATATGGTTAGAGAACAGTTTACATTTAATTACACCATGTGTAGTTTTCGAACGAATGTTAGTTCTGCGATAATTGCAAAACCAAATTGATAACATATAAATTTTGTTGACAGGAACAAACTGCTGCTCTGCAGATTCTTGTTTGCTAAAACAGGTATTATTAGGTGAAGGATAATTAGAGTATAATGTCAACATAAATATTAACATCAATTATAATAATAATTTTCATAAAACTTATTATGTTAATGAAATACAAGTTGACAAGGACCGACTGCTACTTTCCAAGTTTTCGATTCTTAAATTAGGTATTATAAGGTAAAACATTTAAATGTATATTAACCAAATAGGTTAAAATATTTCTATTAAATATTATTGTATTTTGCTCGATCACCTTTCATAATATTATAACTTTGTAAAATTGTCATTTAAAGAATTACGAATGTAGGGTTATGATTGTGCAATAACTTTCATTATTTTAGAATAAATAAAATTCCCTGTTGCTATGTTTAAGAGTTAATTTTACTTTAATTGTAATATAATTACATTTAAATTAATTCAGTAAAGATTATGTTTAATATTTTTTTTATTCAAATTTCAGCATAGACGTTTTAAATTTATTTTTGGAGTATAAAAAGAAATTCAAAAAAAACAGAATAATGAGCAAGAGAACAAAGGAAAATTTTAGTTCTTCCACTTTGTCAATTCTGAAATAAATTTTTCAATTCAAAAACAAATATAAGTCAAACTTTTACCAGATACAAAATATATTCGTAGACATTATTTGTTTCTTTTGTGTAAAAATTGATTTAAGATGACATGTTAAAAACTACCTCTAATTCTGACTAGTCCCTTTTCAGATATTCATATTTTTTATGTATAAATACTTATAAAAATAACTAATTTATTTTATTTGTTTCAGGTGAGTGAAACTATTTCTATGATTACGAGTTCCAGAAAATCCAAATGAAGGTAATTTTTTATATCTCAAATATGAATGTTTCACCAACGCATTCTGAAAAAAAACTTTAAATTAACAATTTTATGAAAATTGAAACAATGTTTTGCTTCATTTGCAATGAGATCTGTTGAATCCAGTTAATTAACTTCCTAAAGGAGAAGTTTGTTTCCATAAAAAAATCCGATTCGCTAATTTCATGTTATCTCGACGTTTCAAGCTATTCTGACTCGAATGATACCAAATTTGGAAAAAGTATGTGTGTATGTGCGTGTGCGTGTGTGTGTGAACAAATTTTCTGCCGTAAATCGACGTTTTCTCTAAAATGGCTGGACCAATTTCAAGCCATTCAATGTGTCTCGAGGACTAGCGTATAAAAATGGTTAAGCAGTTTTTGAGAGAACGGATCATCCTATTAGATTAATTCAAAAAACCTTTCGATTGTGTAGCAGGTGTGCAAACAATGCTTTTACATAAAATTTCGTAATTATAAAAATTCTCAAAAAAATCTGAATTTTCAAAAATAATTTAAAGTTTCAATTCAAACACTGAGTTTCATCGAAATCTTATTTTTCGGTCAAAAAGTTTTTAGTGTATTTGATCAGGCTAATTTTTGAGTTTTTAGCGAATTTAACCAGGAAAGCATATGAGTATCAAAATAATTATTATATGACATTATTTCTCGCTATACGCCCTACATTTAATTTTCAATTTGGACTCTCTATCTGCCCTACACGTCAAGCAATCGTCAAAAAAGTGAAGATTTTTTTTGCAAATATTTAACACTGCAAAACCAAAATATAAAACTTCACAAACGTCATTTACAAAGGGATTTTTTTTCTCATATTGCTTAGATAACAAAAGATCGATATGACATACATCGAAGAGCTATTTAATAAATTTATTTTGTACACTTCTATTATAGTCCATTAGCGACTTTTATAGTCGAAAATAGTTGCAAATCGTGTTGAATGCCATCATCCGCAGTGACTGCAATATGTCAAACTTGCCGCAAAGTGGAAAGCGCCAACTCGGCGGCAACAGCTCGCACATCCAACAGCAACTTTTAATGCGCAACACGATTGATTTCACGCCGATGGAAATAAATTTTCTCTCATAATATATGTAGGGAATCATGCAAAGTTTTATCGAAATATATTTCATGGCAGCTTTCTTAAGTGATCCATGTAACACTATTTAGGAACTTGTTTGGAACCATAAGGATGTAATAATGTATATTTTGAAGTGTGCGTCATTGTCAATATTTCAAGCGTGATAGTGAACTTGGTTGCATATTTCATAAAAAACCTGTCAAAGTAGATATCTGAAAAAGAAACAAACAAAATTAGGCTTGTTTTTTTGTTACAGTCAAACAAACAACTCTAATTTCTATGATCTGTGAAAATATGATATAGAAATAGCTAAATGCAAGTATTTTCAAAAATCCTAAATAAATTTTGAAAACTAAAAAAAAAACGTTCCAATAAAGCACTTGCAAATAGTGCTGATTTCGAACAAGATCGCCAAGGCTATTTTTACATAATTAATGGTTGAATTTTTGTTTACAATATTGATGAATCTTTGTATAATATTATTATTATATTAATGCTCAAAAATGCTATCCTGAAATATTATAGGCCTACAACAAGTGGTTAGATTAAAAAGATTCGGTAAATTTTAGAAAATTGAGCTATGCTCATATTTCTAATTTCTATTGTCATAATTTTAAAAGCTGCTAAATTTCAATCATAATTGATTGAGTTGATTATGACCACATATCGGCAAGTTTTCGCAACATTCTTAGTACAAAATGCGACTTGCGCCCACTAAATTTTAAAATTATGTGTTGGTATATTGTAAACTAATTACATTACTTACTTTATTGATGCTTAAAGAATATTAAACCTTAATTTTGATATAGTTTTTAACTCAGTATACCATAATAATAACAATAACAAATACCACAATTAGAATTTCCAAATATTTTTGTTAAGTGAATTATTTTTATTAAAACTAATATGATGAGAATACGTAAAATATGTTGTTCATGATAAAAATATTAGAAAATAGTTGGTATTGGTATTTGCCTTGGTGCAAGTTACATGAATTTCCCGATATGTGTAAATAATCGACTTAATCAATAAATAAAATTAATTTATGAGAGATTAAAAGTATTCTTATTTATTATACATAATTGAAAACGAACGAATCGTTTACTCGGAGTATTTTCTAGAAGCAAATTTTCAAAAATCAACAATGTTTATAATTGAACTAGTTTCTGTAGGACTTTAATGGTTTAGAATGTTGATTCAGGCCAAGTACTCCATCGTTATACCAAGTAAATTGTCTAATTTTAATTTTAACAAATGTCAAAAAACTACTCATTTTCATGCATTTTTAAAATTAAACTACTTGTCGTAAGGCTGTAAAATTTTAGTATGATCCGTAAGACCATGATATATATCGCCAAAAATAGTTCCATAATTATCAGCTTAATTTTAATTTAAGAATTAATTACAAGAAAACGGCTCGGTAGATTTTTACCTAAAAGTAATCAGTATCATTCCCAACTAATATCTTCCGAACGATTTTTGTTTTTTTTAAATTGATTCGGTAGTATGAGCTTAAATGTGGACGAAAAGTTTTATTTTTTTTCAAATTACAAATAAACGGCGCGGCAAATCGTCGCACAAATGGTTTAGGCGTTTTTGAGCAAACGTCGATTAAATGTCTAATTTTGACGAATGACAAAAAAAACGATACTAATTTTTGAAAACCTTGAATAATTTTTAAAATTAAATGACTTGTTGTAGGGCCGTAATATTTTAGTATGATCTATAAGACTATAGTATCTACCGTAAATAAATCATGAAATTCGTCGAAATAAGCCCCCAATTTGTCGACGTTGCAATTCATTCTAAATATTTTGACATCAAAAGGGGAAGGTTTGCATGTAAACCAAAATTTGACCTTTTGTCAAAGTCGAAAGGTTATACCGATTTCCAAAACTGTTTAACAAAAAGTCGACAAGGTTTTGAGATGAATATTTTTGCAAAATTTTTAACTGCTCTAAAACAATTAACTTTTGAGAAGATTAATTGTTCTTGATCATTTTAATGAAACTTTGCATAATGATGAAGGCTTAAACAAAAATATCATATTGACACTATAAAAATGAATAATCTGCAATTCTAATATTATCATGCTGTACTGACTCTTGGTGATTATGTGCACGTATTGAGAACTTTATACCATTTTTGTTTAGGCAAAATGACAGTTACAAGTTTTTGATCGTTTCTCAAATTTGAGAACAGTGTGCAATTGACTTTAAGCGAGTTGTGCATAATATCGCAAATTACATTATATTACTCTAAACTGATGCATCGTTTCCTTATTTGAAAAGCCTTTACGGCAATATGTATAAATGTACGTTCCAACTCGTGTTTGGATCCAAAATTACCCTGTTTACTGTCAATACAAGTTCGCAGAGCATAAACTCCATACTCCAATTGACTCCAAAACTTAAGCCACTCCAAAACAGAATGGTAACCACTAGGCCTCCCAGATACCACTTGATGTGGTATGATGATTATTGTGTGTTCTAGTAATATTCCAATTACAATGTGATGACTATAATAGTTTGCATTGCAAACTAGTTATGTAATAATTGCACGGATGCAAATGCACTATCAATAGTGCATAACTTATTCATAATTCTGTTGGTAACATATGAATAAGCAAATTCAGCATTTTGCCTACAATAACAAACGTTTAAATATTTAGTATGGTTAATGAGGCGTTGTGATGCAGTTAAATGATAATTATTGGTTGGTCATAACAATATGTTTATTTCATAAATTATAATATACAGAGCTAATCTTTCTGGAAATCCATCATGCCTCAATGCATATCATTGTTGGTATTTAATCAGAAACTTGTTGTTCTGTAAGATGATCAGCTAGCAGTATATTGCGTTTAGAGAAATTTTTTTAAGCAAAATGTTTTTAACATTTTTAACTAGATGTTAAATCAATTGGCTATTTTTTCTTGGTCAACCAGAAAGTTAACCGGTATCGTTTCTCAATCCCTTGTGGTATTTTACGTTTCTTTGTTTTATGGAATCTCGTTAAGATTTCAATCATGATTTCATTGGTCACATTCTATGGGCCCAACAGCCTTTAGTATTTTTGGTTCTGCCCTATATTTAATATGATGCACGAGCATTCATAACTCTAATCCATAATTTTGTATATGGATATCTTATTTTCAATCATGTACAACTCCAGAAAAAAAAAAAAAATGTTTTCACATTGATTGTCAATGCATGCTGGTCCTAGATATTACACTACAGAAACTGATAGTTCTCATATGTTTTCCGTTGTGTATAATGCTATATCATAGAAGGGTATGCAACGTCACATTTCTGAGCGAACATAGCCGACGATAATCGCGGACTCTCCCGATTATTCAAATATCATATGTCATATGTTACGTGCCTAATATAGACCTTATAATAAATAAACCTATTTTAACTGGTGGATTCGATTTTATGTAATTTTTTTTTACAGGGAAAATATTATTAACATAATTTCTTAAGAAATTATCAGCCATCACAATTGCCATTATATTATTAAAATAAAACATATACCATATTACATTTAATCAATCAGGAGAGTCCGCGATTGTCGTCGGCAATGTTTGCTCAGACATGTGACGTCACATATCCTTCTATGTTTGAGCACCTATTTTGCGCTCGACTAGCAGTCCATGTAATATAAAGTCTATGATGTTGGTGAATAAAATATTTTGATAGGCTAATCTATGATAACTGTGATCACCTAGATGCATGCATTTTTGTGTTCGTGTCCATGAAGTATCTCGATGCAAAAATAACTTGACATTTACAAAACAACGTTTTAAAATCGCATGAAATATCACACCATCGACTAAGCCGTTTATAAAATTTGAATTTTTGTTCTACCAAAACCTGCGTCATATATCTTTTGTGCATTGACACAACAAGACCTTGCTACATTATTCAGATGCTATGTTAATGATTGTTTCGTCTTTCAGAATCTTATGAATCTTATTCCAAACCGTATAAATCGATACAAATTTACAATTCATATTGGGGTTGATGCAAAAACAACATTTAACTGTATTCGGAATGTGGAACAATTTAAACATATATCTTGTTGATTCAACCCACTGTATATGTAATATACATACACAACGGAAAAAGGAAAAGCGAAGCAGCGAGGAAAATTTCACCATCCTTGACAAAGCTTCGAAAATCTCGCCAGCGGGAATATAGCGATTCCACAAAGTAGAAATATAGGTTTTATGTACTATGGCACACTTGCAATTTCTGAAGAACTCAAAGTTGCTTTTATGGAGAATAAATTTCTTAGAATAAACACATTTGTTGAAAAGGTTATGGATAGAAAAATTTTTGAGATCGTTTTGCTTTTATAAAAATATAACAATTTAAATGTTTCTAAATTAAATTTGATACTGTTCATAAATTCAACTCAAAATTGAGAATTGTAGAGTATGGACTCTATGGGTTTCTTGTGACAATTACAAGTTGATATATTTTGGAGATTCCATTTTTATATTTTTACGAGATAAAGATAATTGCTAGCCCAATTTAGCAGAAATATTTCTATAACTATTGCTGTGTGTTCCAAATATCCACGCTTTTGGGGCTAGTTGTAACATCAATCGGGGCTAAGCAGTAATGGCCAAAAACGGCAATAATGCTTCCAATCCTTTACTTACTTATAACAGAATTGACTTATTTCTAATTAAATATTTTTATGAATCAAGCTGTTGCAAGAAATAAACTATACAGTGTCTTCAGTAATATTTTTTTTTATTTTTTATTTTAGAAAGATATAGTATCTTTTATATCACAATTTACCTAATATGCCTACATTTTACAAAGTTTATATTGTATCCAAAGATAAACAAGTATAAATGATTCTATACAATCTGCTTTACTTGAATCTGCATATAATTCTTGTATATTACAACTAGCAAAGGTTTTGTTTCAACTAGCCAAGGTTTTGTCTCAACTACCCAAGGTTTTATCTCAGCAAGCCATGGTTTTGTTTCAGCTAGCCCAAGTTTTTGTCTCAACCAGCCAAGGTTTTATTCGAACTAGCCAAGGAATTGTCTAAAGTTGCCAAGGAATTGTCTAAACTAGCCAAGAATTGTTTAAACTAGCCAAGAATTGTCTAAAGTAGCCAAGGAATTGCCTAAGCTAGCCAAGGAATTGCCTAAACTAGCCAAGGAATTGCCTAAACTAGCCAAGGAATTGCCTAAACTAGCCAAGGTATTGCCTAAACTAGCCAAGGAATTGCCTAAACTAGCCAAGGAATTGCCTAAACTAGCCAAGGAATTGCCTAAACTAACCAAGGAATTGCCTAAACTAGCCAAGGAATTGTCTCAACTGTCTCAATTGTTCCAACTGGCCATGGTTTTGTTCCAACTGGCCAAAAAATTGTAACTAACCCCATGTGTGATTAGTTTACGTTAATCAATATAACTAACAATATAATAATCAATATAAACACAAAAATGGATAAACATTATTTAAGATTGATAACTTTAAAGAAAAGTGAGATATAAAATTTAAAATTAGTCGATAACAATAACGCAAACCAAAATTTTATAATAGTAAAATTTTATATTAATGTCAGAAATGACGCATCTGCACATTTCTGTATTATTGTGTTGGCCTGCGGAACAGTTATAATGGAAATATTATGCAGGACAATTTATATATTTAATTGAGACAAAAGTTTTATATCGTCCATGAACAAAATCCACATTACGTGCTGTGTGTACGAGCGTCGTCCATGGACGACATGCTGTGTTTGCCTTTGCTTCAAGATTTTCTACTATAAGGTAAACTATATAATATTCTCTTATTTTAGTTATATTTTTACATTTTATGAATATATTTTTACATCTTTATTGATAATGATAAAAATATCTTAAAACATGTTGTTGTGCCTGATCAATAAGTGACATGCTTTTCCGTACAGCAGCAAAAAACACTAGTGGTGCAATTTTATTTCAAAATATTTTTTTAACTAAAGTAATGCTTTCTATGAATTGAATGCTAATGTATTTAAATTTTACGATTTATTTATCTATCTTGTTTACTTGTTCTGTTCGAATATTATTACATTCCACGTACAATTGTAACAAATGGTATACATTTCGCATTTTTGACATGCGATATTTCGCGATCTTTGTCATTGGCAAAAGCTGTTTCGCTTAGTATATATTATGCTTTGTGCAAAGACGTATTTGACTTGTTGTTTGTTCGGATTATGTAATTAGATTTGAAGCCATTTCGCGCGTTTTCGAAGAAACGCCTAACAAGTTTACGAATCAAGATGCGAATGGCAAACAAGACTATAAAGGGCTGACTAACAGTCGCAGGGCGGAACAATATTCTGTTTCATGTGCGGACACCCTAATGTACTAACAGCTTAAAACTTTTCTTTTAAAATTCTTTTCGACGAGAAATCTAATAAAAGCTTTCTTAGTGTAACATTTTGAAATAGAAATATCGTTGAGCATTGCGACATATATCCAGTACAAATATTAAATATCAGTTATCTATATTCGGTTAGACGGGCTTAAAGATTTTCGGGTAAAACTTCTCGCCACCAATATCTCAAAAACAAATATAGTAAATTTTTTTAACAACAATATTTGAAAGTAGAGGGCAAAAGATGTATCACCAGGTATCGCCTGCAATCTTACGACGTCGCTATAAGAAGATAAACAACAATGTTTGAAAATCCATAACAAAAGTATTTTCTTTCAACATTAGTTTTTTGGATGTAAGCGTTGTTGTTTAGTTTTTGAGACCTTACTGTAATTTTTAATATACACAATTTAATTGTTTCATAAGATGTATTATTATTTTTAAGTTAGATTCAACAGATGTTTTTATATAACCTCTATAAAAGCTTACATGGTTCGGGTAAAATGGACAAACTGAACTGAAAATAAGGTGTAAACGACAAGAAGAGTAAATTAAAAAGTGATCTAAATTTAAATTGCAAGAGATGTTTCAAATAAATTGTTATTTTAACTCTGCTGATAAATATTTCTGACAAAATACCAGATCAAGATTATAAATGTTACCTTTGTTATAAATGTGTCCATAAAATTTATACTGAATAATGTAGCTATTATTTGTAAAATTACCTCAGAAATAAAAATAAGATATTGAATCTGTTTTGAACACATTTTTATAATTAGGGACTAACTGGGATTTTTATTGAATATAGTTGGATAGTTGTTTTTTTGTACGTGGTATGTAGTGCAATGTAGTTTATTTGGTTCAGACATTATAATTATTTGAAATCAAATTGAACCTATGTGTCTCATCCTATATCTAAAATACAAAGCTTATTTCACATTTCCTATTAATACCTAATATTATAAAAACTTATTATTTCGTTTATATGATTTTTATTAGATAACTTTAATTAGAGTTTGAATAGCCAATTAACAGTGTATATAGTTTTCCTCTAAAATTCTTCACAACGAGGAATTTATTAAAAGCTTTTCTAAGATTTTGTATCAACAATAATCAATAAGAAGTATTGCGACGTTTATACAATACAAAAAAAAAATTAATGCACTTGTAATTATGTTCATACATTCTTAATAGGAAATTTGTGAAACCTAATCAATCAGTGAAATCAATTTTTACTTGAAAATATAGATCTAAATACGTTTATATGTCTAAAAATGCAGGAAAAGGCTTACGCTTGGTAATATTTTTCAACAAATAACTAATTACAATATTATTTATTCCACAATGCTATTTTGCTGAGCTCAATTTGCTCGTCTTTCTCTCCCGCTGAACTTTTGGTGTACCTACTGTTTAACTACATTAATTAATTTTTTTTAAGCAATTTTCTCTTATTAAACAAGAGTTTCCATATAGCAAACACGTTTGTTATATCCTCGTTAAATTAGAAATCACAATGTTTTTACTATAAATTCTGGATTAATTTTAGCCATTACGTCGGAACTAGTATTTTATGTTCAAAAATATAGATATATTATTACTTTGTGCTTCAATTTAAAAATAACCAATATATCTTAACTTACTTATAGGTCAACAAAATTTCGATTTCAGTGTACAAAATTTCGATTTCATAAAATAATTACTGTTATAATTCAGGTAAAAATTAATATTGCACCTATAATTAAAGATTTGCATTAGAATGTTATAAAAGCATGAATTCCACAAGGAAATAGTAAATTCCTACTATCAAACATTAAGGTCCTTTGCCTCGACTTTTGCGCAGTCGTATAGGAAAACTTTATGAGGTTTAAAATAACTCACTTTTGCGACGTGTTTTCCTTCGCGCTCTTTTTCACGCTCTTAAAATTAAATCTTTTATCACCTCTCGTAGAATGCAGAGATATATTACGGGGCATTAACTTGTGAATTATTATGTGCCTTGTTTAACAAATTTCTTCCGTGTTAGTAGTTTACAAACCAGAAAATACATTTTGTATGGACGATATATCTTCCATGATAAAGGAAAATTAGTGCTAGTTTCGAGTTATGGTCTAGCTTTATATGTGCTATTGCAAATGTTGAGGTCGGGGAAAATATAAAATAAGTGATATTGTTTACAATTCGTTTGGAAAATAATTTTTACAATTTATAAATAGTACAATTGAACAGTCCTCATCTTCAACAAATCTTTTCATTTTACCTTGTTTCACAATTATTTTGCCAAAGTATTTATTAATTAATTATTGATCATATCAGGTGGTTAACATGGTACGTGTCTGTAAATATATTATCATTTTTTCAATATCTCACATCAAAAAATTACTCATTAACTTGATTAAAGTTAATTCACTTCTTCTATCATAATTTATTGATAGCACTAAAAATTTATCAACGGAAGATCGGGTTCATAGATATCAATAATTATAAGATGTTTTGAGTAATATGTGTGGCATTCATTATATGTATATTAATTGATGTACGTAATTTTGTATTATTTTTGTTGGTATTTTATGTCACATTTTGAATATTATAAATGAGTTTTAGCCTTTGTAAATGTTATCTATATAAATAAATTATTATTATAAAAGTTATTAGCAAATTGAATACAAATGTTATGAGGTAAGTGATATATCTGATCTGCACAATTCATATGCTATATTTGTTCAATTTGGTGTGTGAATTTGACTTTAAGTAATTATACCGGCTACATTACAATTCAAAATACGTATCAAACAACTATCGTACTATGTTTTGTAATATTTCTAGTTAATTCCTGAATAACTGAGGAAACCTAGAAATTTGTATTTTTACTATTTTTCTAAAATTTGTTATCAGTCACTTTTTGCCCCACAGGCGGGGCAATGAATAGAACAGGCTGGCGGCAAATAGATCAAATGTCTTGTTTTCGATTTCATTATTTTACGAAATAAGAGCTACAATATTCAACAATTCAAAATATAAATGTTATAGGCACATAAGCAAAATTAAAATAATTATTAATTTAATTTATTTCTTATAAAATTTTTTCATCTCAATTTAGTTTTTTATTTACTTTTATTTTATTGTTTACACTACTGCTAGTGTAGAAGTTCAGTTAGTCCTTTTTACCCCACTCATATGTAAGCTTTCACAAATGTTATCTAAAAAAACTGCTTATCTTATAAAACAATTAAATAAAGTGCACTCAAAAGTTACTAATTCAGGTATCATCGTAACTAAATAAAAGAGCTCAAATCCGAAAAAAGATCTACCAACCAAAAAAAATGCGATTGTTATTAATATTGATACATGACCGTTTATCTCTTAATAGCAACTTAGTAGATATGAGCTGATTACATATACTTTGCCTCCTACTTTAAAATAGTATCGTTACAATAGTGATGGGCATTTGTAGTTGCGGACCTTTAAGTAAGGTGACCATATTTTTTATGTCGAAACCGTGATGGCAATTTGCAGTTAACAATGACTTTTTATTCTGGGTTATTCTAAGTATCTTAAAAATGATTTAAAATAATAATTACTGTTTAAGGATACAGTGAAAAGAGTATTTTTTTTTAAATAAATCGATTGTTCTCGATCAGAATTGCCGAGTTTTCGTAGATTATTCGATTATATGCTAATGAAACTTATATTTTATCTTATATTCTTCGATATGTATGTTTTTTCTTCGTTAATCCTTGTATTAAATTCTGATTATTTTTTTATAGTTAATTAACTGAAACTAAGCATTTGTGCCAAGCAGTCATGAAGTTCGTTCTCATAATTTTTTCTAATTTTCGTAAAACTGAAAACGAAAGTTTGAAATTTTAGTGTGTCTTTGTGATTTTGTATTCGACAATTTTCTTTAAATTTTTAACGTGTTGTTTTATATAAACATTCTTGTTGTAAATATCATTTTCGTTATGCTTGTAATTTTGATATCAATAAGAGCAAGGACTCAGTTTTAAACCTGTACTTTTCTAAAAACCGGAACAATCCGGGACAAAAGATCTAAATCCGGGACGAATGCCGCTTTTAGAGAAACCCGGGATACATGGTAAAAACTCGGGACTGTCCCTGCCAAACTGGGACGTATGATTACCTTACTTTAAGTCCCAATCTACATTAATATTATTTCCTCGTCAATGAAATTGGTTATAAATACTTTTTGCAAAAAATAAAATTTATAAGACAAACAATATATGAGTTTTTAAGTTCTGCTATTCTACAATCTAAAAATCAAAAGCGAAATCTATGAATATTGGGATTTTATGTAACACTTTAATTTTTTTTGGCTTAACTAGAATTGGAATTCGACACCTCTGCTCTACGTCTATATCGTTCTACATTTCGTTAAGAGAATTTGCGAGACAGAAGCAAAAATTTACTATTTTCTCTTTTGTAGTCGCGTAGAGAAAATGGCAAGGGAATCGAAATCTAAATACATGCAGAGGAATCTGTGCGAAGTGGAGCACGTACGCCGAATAGCGTTTTATGTATCGACGTATGTGACCCGCGAAAGGGTGCCGAGGCACGTGCACGGAGGTAAAAATCGCCGAAAGAGCACTTTATTTCCAGATCTAAATGGGGACATTTAGCTACAACAGCCCCCACAGCCCCACAGTGCGTGGGACTTGTCTGACTCTTATTGTGCGAACGCCTATGCGACGAAATTAGTAGCACATTTACTATAGTAGAAAGAAGGACACTCTAGATGTGAGATGGAGTACAATGTTTGGAAATATTAGTGTAAGATTAGAATACATAACATAAATATGTTATAAACTCTATGCTGAATTTTGAAACCTATAATTGTGCTAATCTTATTTAACTTCTCCATTGTTTTTGCTAGAAAATCCGTCTCGTTAATTTAATTTTTTCTTGATAGTTTGAGTCAATCTTAATAGTTTGAGACGTGAATTGAAACTAATGGTGCTAAGCATTGAGTATTTTAATTTTTTTTTTTTTTGAAAATTTGAAATATTTTCAAAGCAAAAGTCCTAGGTAGCTATTTTAGAAATGAAATATCGAAGCGCGTAAGCACCGCGTCGCAGTCTAGAAATTAAACATTATAAATCTTGATATGGAACCCATAGAAATGTAGACAAATTTTGTACTTAACAAAACTTTTAGAAAATATCTAATAATCTAATGTGCATATATATAATGATCACTTTCGACCAGCAGGATACATCTCAGAAACCTGTACATGCCTCCTCAAACATTTAGTCAATTCTTTATTCCGTTCATACAAGTAAAATGATTTTTAAATCATTCAAATTGGACTCGCTTTTTTAACACTTTTTGACCCGTATCAATAAAATGGCAGATTTTTTTTTAATTAGTTTTTTTGAATGATTCAAATCATTTGATCTGTGCTCTGGAAATCATTGACAAAAATTTGTAACTACTCATACATACATTCCTACTACTGCTACACCCACATACACACAGACACAAACATCATTTTTTATAAGGCATGCCAAAATGTTAAGAATTAAGGCTTTGAAACGTAAATAATATAAAAATTTCCTTTTTATTTTTATTTTTGCGATTACTCTGACTTACCCTATAAAAATGTAAAAAGTATGTATGAGTCTTGAGTTGCACCGATTTAAAAAAAAATAAATTAGCATTATTTAGTGTTAGCATGAAAATGCGATTTTTTAGGGAATTTTTTGCCAAAAAATTCAAACAAATTTTGAAAATTTCAAGACTTTTCAAAACATATCAATCGGGAAGCGTGCTGATTAGTTTTGGGTGAAGATCGCTCGGTCGAATTATTTTCAAAATAAAGAGTTCAAAATTTTATCAAGATTTTAAAATTTCAAGTCTTACACATATCGAGTATTTCCTGCAAATTTACCTAAGATAAAACGCCATTTAGGCCTAGTTAAATATTATTCTTCAATCCTGAAAAGTGTGAGATTTTACATAAAAAATATACATTTTAATCTATGACACATTGCTAAATTAACACATGGTAATTATCTATATAATAATCATAATGAATAATATGTAATGATACGAATGTAGATACGAGAGTGACATTTATATTTATGAAATCTAATGTTAATGTAATATTTGATTTGATTGTGAAAATAATACAAAAATTTAAACCGAATCAACTTCTATATCTGAAAAAATGATCACCTGCATTTTTAAAATTCAAGAGTCTTTATTTATCTTAAAATCCGGAAACTGAATGTATCTCACGAATAATTTTGTCCTTAGTATTTTTTGAATTTGATATTACATGGAAAGTATCTACCTACTGAAATTTTCGTGATTTTATGGTTATATTTCTTAATAAATTTAAATTTAGTAAATCAAAAACTTTAGTATAGCCATCAACTTTTTTGTGACAATACTTATGTGACAGCATAAAATTACTTAGAACATTAAGCAATATAAAACAATGACAAAATGTATTTAGTTTATTCATTTTATAAGTATGCATTGAAAGTCAATTGCAAAAAAATGATACTGGATTTATTTATACACTTTCATATATTTTTATAAATATATACATGTATGTACCACGAACGTATACAAAGCAATCTTTTAACAAGTGAATAATTTAAGGAAACCATTTGCTGATTGCTGGAAGCTGTTCCTAGCGGTTTGCTATTTGCTCTGGAAGTATAATTTGTTTTTACAGCACCTATGCAAACAAAACATGCAAATTTAATACAGAACACGTGTTATTCACTAAAAAATAAAATGACTATTTTTTGCAGCAATTATATCGTAAATATCATAAAACTAGCAACAAATACAATTAGAAGACGAATGAGTGCGAAAATGTAGGCAGCTTTTTCACAATCCAGTTACATAACTTTTCTCATTAATTTCATCATGTAAAAACTTTATTCACGTATGTAATCAGGATAATTTTAGTTGGAACAGTCGTACAGAAGCATATATAATTACTTTTGAGGTAATACTCATATAGTACTTTTATCAATTATATTGTGCTGAATATTCATTTTACAATGAATAATGAAATGCTATACCAATATTTTTTTGATAAAATCTAACAGTATTGAATACAGTTTGCAACTTAATGAATTTAATAGACTCAATTTTATACTGTTCAAATTCTCTTAATCAACTATCTTTCAGCATTTATTATTTACTTATTATTTTATGTATTTTTTGAATTGTATTTAATTAATTTTATTTTGAATTAATAACAATGCTTTGTAATATCAAAGGGAATTAGATGGTGCAATAGCAACTACTTGAAATCAACGCCTTTTCCATAATGAATTTAGCATTATTTATTATTAATTTACTAGAAAATCTAAAAATCAATGTAGTATCTGAAAATGTTTGAGGGTATTAATAGTTCAGTTACACAAGGCTTATTTGTTTCATTAAAAACGTATAGATAAAATTTTACTTCATACTTTTCCATCAGCCAGCTTCGTTATTGGATGTGACAGAAATTTCTATAAACGTGAAACTTTCTAATGTCTCTACTCTTCGATAATTAAAAGACCTATGTTAGAATATAATTAGCTAGCCTGAACCCTGTGCACAGAATTATTAATTAGTAGGCTGTATAATGTACAGTTTAAATTCGAGAAACACGTGCCAAACTTTGCATAATACAGAAAGTTGGATGAATACAACGATTTTATTTTAGGCAAGAGCAGATGGTCGGAGAAAAATGTACGGATTTGTTACTTGTTTTCCGAGTAGTGATACAGATTTAACAAATCTTCTAAAAACAAAAACAAGTATTGCAACTATAGACTACAATCAAGACAAAAATCAATACTAGAAAACAATGAACAACGTTTATGAAAAAATAAATGTACAAAAAATCTGTACCCAAACTAAGCATACCGATTTTACAATAAATTTATACTTTAACTCATTCCGTAATTTTTTAATTAGGCCTTAAAATCATAAATTCACGGTTGAATTGAGTACTTGGAAATTATTTCATTTAACTCTCCGTAGTTGAATATTGAAAATTATTCAAAGTTTAGAAATTCGGCGTGAGCTTCAGTGATTCTGATCAGAATCTACGCTGAAGCATCCGTAAGTTTTGTGGTGTTTCGTAGGTGGGTACTGATTACAGTTGACTTCTACACTACACAAAACAAATACATTATATAACAATTTCGAATAATGTTTATTTGTAATATGGTAACACACATTTTGTTAATGTCAACCACTATACATATTTATATGCATAATGGTTAAATATTTATAATGTTCGAAAACAATAATGTAATTAAAGTCATACTTCATATATGACATGATCGGTTTGTCATTTAGGACTCGAACCTTCATTAGCAAAATGAAGTTACCTGATTACTAAATTCTATAATATTCGTTCACACCGTGGGTTATATTAAACAATGCCTAAAGAAATATTGTTTTCACAATTTTTACTCATCATGTAATTGTATTTGAAAAGTTTCATGTAATTAAAATTAACATACATTCATTGGCTTGTATTTTTTTACTTTTTTGCCATACAATCTCATTCTTTGAGCAGCTGTAATATCTGTCTTGCTTAAAAAATATTTTCTATTTTAATAACTTCAAAGATTTATAGAAACTTCGAATGATATAGAAATTATTTCAACAAACTTACGTTTCTTACACGGCATAAATGTTTCATTTGTTTTTTTATAATTATTTACAGAGGACTGGGTAACATTCATCTGATTCAGTCATTTTTTTTTTTATTAAATCAAGATTTGTACTGCGATCAACTGCGATGTAATCTCAAAATCTAATAACATTTCGATCTCCCCGTTGATGTAAGCTGGTACGCATACAACGAAAGATCTCTATTCACTTGACACGACGACTAATCACAATCGACCCGTAGAGAAATGATTTCATCGAGAGCGAATGACGAGCAGTTGCATTTTCACAGATCTACTCCCTCGTTTGTTTAAAAACTTTTACTTCAAAAATATATTTTTAGAACCCGAAATTTATGAAATGAAATGTGTTGGATTAATTCAATTTATAGAATTACATCTACTCTGAGTATGTTTGAAAGAGATTAATTGGATATTGTTTTGTTTAACTGTTAGTTTCGAAAATAAACTTCAACTAAAAATTAAACATTTTACCTGAACAACTAAACGTCTACTCTTACTGATTAAGTTAATTATGCATCCGTAGCGGTAAGTCTATTCAACTTGCCTTAAGATAAAATGCTTCTTACAAGTAGTATAAATATTTTTTTGTAAATGGCGTAAAAGTCCATTTGAATATAAAAAACGAATGTATCCAGCACAGAATATTGCAATTTTTTTACACCTGCGATACATCTCTTCAGTCCGGCATTGTGAAATGGACAATTGACTTTTTTTTATTACACATGCGGTGGAGAATATGCGCCCTCGAACGTGCAGGTATCTTGTGACCTAGTTTTCTCAATAGGTAGGAACGTTCGCGTGCTTTGTATTCCTCACGCCAAAATGAAAATACGTTTTATTTTTATTGTATTTCATCAGTTGCTAGTTGCGTCGGGATGTAGACAAATTAAAATTAAGTTTTTGTGGGAAGAATTTATAATATTGGACGTCGTTTTATTAATTGCTGGTGATAAAAAGATAATTGATATTCACGAATGACAGATGTTAAGATAGGCTCATATTAGATAAAAACTAGCTGTAAGTGGAATTCTGTCTTAAGGCAATTAGGGCATCGTGCCTTAAGGCAAATTGCTGGAACTTTCCGTACCGCAATTCAAAATTCGAGTAATTAGAAGTAATCAATAATAATAATCAATAAAAGTTGATCAATGATTTGAAACTTTTAATAGAATTTTGAACCATATTAAATCATTCTATCTTAAATCATTTACTGTGATATATTTTGGAACTTCTGAACTTTTTTACAAAGTAGTCGTAGTGCTTTAACTGCATAAAGACGAAATATCAAAGCGCGTAACCGCCGCGTTGCCGTCTAACGCGTAAACATTGGTACGGAACCCATAGAAATGTAAACAAAATCAATACTTATTGTTAAAATCTCTATAAAATATCTGATAATTTGATGTGCATATGTCTAATGTTCATATTTGACCGCCAAATGGCTCATTTTTTTACTTTTTTCTCCATATCTCCAAAGTCGTTGGACCTGCCCTAACTTTAATTATTTCACGAATTATGCGTAAGCCATTTACCTATTTTTAGTTTTTCATATTACTTCAAATTGGTGAAAAATATGTTAATTCAAAATAGAATATTTTAGAAGGCAGAAGCATATAGGACTCCTGCTAATGTTTGACTAATTATAGATAAATGGTATATATTTTAGTTGATTTTAAATATTGAAGAATATAGCAATAAAAAATAATACAAATTAGTAGAAGGCGTAGTTGAGCTTATACTCGACAAATCTTTCCAAAAATTTCTAATTACCAATCAGCTTATCAATTATTACAACACAAGAAATATTGAATTTCTTTGGTGATTTTGCAGAAATATTTTTTATGTTTTGTTTTTATTAGTATAAACTTTATACTACAACATCCAGTACTTATATTAACTTCCCGTAGGGTAAGTTATTGTAATGGGCCGAAAATCGGAATTGAAAATTTTAACATTTCTCGACGTTTTGAAGGTTTTTGAACGTTTTGGCATACCTCAGAAAAAATGGATGTGTGTGTGTGTGTGTGTGTGTGTGTGTGTGTGTGTGTGTGTGTATGTATGTATGGATACAAATTTCCAGTCACGTTTTAGGGCGCACGGATCAACCGATTTGAATGGTTCAAAAAACATTCGATTCCTATTGATAGGGAAAAGAGCTGATTAGTTTTTGGCAAAGGCAGGTCCAGCCGTTTCGGAGATACGGAGCAAAGAGTGCAGAAAATAGAAATCGAATTTTTGAGAGAACGGAGTATCTGATTTGAATGATCTAAAAAGCATTCAATTAGTAATGATTGGGAGAAGTGCTTATTAGTTTTTGGCAAAGGCAGGCCCAGCCATTTCGAAGATATGGAGCTAAATATGTAAAAAATGGCAGTTTTTGAGAGAACTAAGCGTCCGATTTAAATGATTCAAAGAACTTTCTGCTTGTCTTAACAAAATAATTGATTTTGGAAAAAAAAATTTTGTTCAATTTTTTTTTTTTTTTTTTTTTTTTTTTTTTTAGTTTTATCAAAAATATTTCAGATTTTATTTTTAATTCTGGCTATAGTTCTAATATACTTTACAAATATTTTCAACTCTGCAATTCAGTTTATATAATTCTCATAAATATTAGACAATGTTACAATATTTATAATAATCTATTTGAAAACATTCAGTATTCCTCGAACATTTCGGTACGGGAAGTTCCAGCAATTTGCCTTAAGGCACGATGCCATAAATGCCTCAAGACAGAATTCCACTTACAGCTAGTTTTTTAATTATGTTCAACAAGTGCTAAATTTGCGATAGAAAGTCAAAATTTTAGTCACCGTTCATATAAATTTCTAAAATACATCAAAAATTGGTTAAATTGACGAATTTTACACATTTCTGCTAATTACAAAAAAATAATAAATGCCGAGGAATCGAGTTATATCGAATCGTTTTTCAATTTTTTAAACCGGTTTAGCTGTTTTTGAAAGCACCATTGGTAAACTGTATATTTAAAAATTTGCAAGAACATAAAAAATGTCTTACCTCTTAATTCCTGGAAATGACAGAAAAATAAATATGAATGCGGTTGTGCCACTTTTTTCTGATCAGCCGTAATTTTGTTCATTTATTAGCTGGAATAAAAGTAAATTAAATGATAATTTAAGCATTTGTCCGTAGAGATTCTCGAATATTGTCCTCAAATTCAATGGATTAGTCAAAAAATCAAATCATGCATGAGAAGGCGAGTGGCACAAATGTTCCATGCATAAAAATAGGTTAAAAAACGATAGATATAAATACCAAAATGGTTTATGCCGACTTTCATTGCTATAACCACAACACAACATAATCAATTTAACAAAGCTCAGTTGTCTAATATAACAATATGTAATAAAATATAATTATAATCAATATAAATATAGCTAACTAGAAATCTTTATAAAATCCTTTTTTTGTTCTGAATTTTACCTTTCTCCTTCTCTTTCGTATTTTGTCAGTTAGATTATTGGATATCGTGGTTAGACTTATTGTCTTGGTTAGATTTTTATATGTTTAATATTTACCCGAAAAGGTCAAATCCACATATGTCACAACCATACCCAACGCACACTCTGGACATAGTTAAATTATTAAGTTGGTAAATATCACCCTTCCGCCTTTTTGTATTATAAACCAATAGCAAAAAAGCGAAAGAGAGATATTTGACAACCTAATATATCAGTAAAAACTAGTGGCTAGTAATTAACAACTATATTAAATTCACATCAAACAAACGAACCGAGTGATCTATCTGTATTGATCTGTATACAAGAAAGATTTATTATTGAAAGTAATCAAATAAAAAAACTTTGACTCTTAAAAGTAATGCGCTGTGTACAGATCATGTCAATATAACGCACACACTGAATGCAATAATCGGAGCAAGTTAAAAAAACATACTACACTTTCATCCTTAGGACCCTATGTCAAAATCAGTATAGTTTAGCTGTTATGGCGATGTCACTACCATACCCAGTCTCCCCTATTTATAAAATTGTATAGGTACGAATAATTTTACATAATTAAAATAATAATATTAATTATACATGTTGGCTAAAAATTTACGTATTCTTGTATACGATTGTAATAAGATGTATAGAAAATAATCAATTTTGAAAGTCAGTTTTGCACGTGTCAATTCCTTCATTATGTTTATTTTAGTATTTGTGAAAAAATTATCTTGTAAATGTAACTAAATTTTATCAGTCAAGTTTGCACCTACCTAAAATAAGATTTTTGGATGTAAAAACTTGTAGAGTAACGACATCATTTAATTTAATTCTTGTTTATTGTTCATAACTAATCGTTAGTGTATCTAAAAGTGGGGAAATTGTAATGCCAAATTTATCCAAATAAATAATATATTATTGATTTTGCATGTTATGCAAAAGTTTCCTAATTGCACAAGGCCACCTCAAGTTTGAGATGTTCCATTATATTTTGACTACGAAATAATTTCATTATAAATTTAGTTTTCAACGTAGTTTTCCATAGTGCATCTTTAGCAAACTTTTGGCATATTTCAAGATATTTACAATAACATGCTACTACATATTATAAGTCTGCTGAAGGCAGTGAGTGGGCTAATATGATGTTTGTTTGTAACTACATCTGAAAATCGAAATTCAATAAGGTTCTCTTAACATGTTAAAGTGAAGTTGAGAGCTAACATGTAACTGGATCTGATGTAGAAGTTAGGAAATAGCACATGTTTATTATACTGAGTGGGTGAAATTCTGAAGAAATTCAGTTTTATATAACGCATAAACAAGACATGCTTTTCACGAAATATTTTAATTAGTTTCAAACAAATTAATTTAACAGAATATATTCAGCAGAACTTTGTAGGTATAACCTGGTTGGTTGATTGACGTGTGAATAAGGGAATTAATATTTGTATATATTACTCCATACTTGCAAATTGGGTAAGATTTTTGGAATGTTTATTATGTTATTTATGTATCATGTTTATTAATAGAGAAGCCAAATGATGAGCATTATATCAATAACATACAATTTATAATATCGATAGTTTTTTACTGTAGTAAGCTTATATTGACAGTTTTTTTATAACAACCTTTATGCCAGAATATTTAGTCTTATTAACTTCCCGTGTCGTAAGCTATAGTAATCGCAAAAAAATCGGAAATGAAATTTTTGTATATCTTTACGTTTCAAAGGTTTCTGAACATTTTGGCATACCTTAGAAAATATGGATATATGTGTGTGTTTGCGTGTGTGTGTGCGGATACACATTTTCGTCGACGATTTCGAGACGAGGATCAACCGATTCGGAGAATTCAAAACACATTCGATTTGCATTGATGAATGCGCTGATTAGTTTTTGGCAAAGGCAGGTCTAGCCGTTTTGAAGATACGGCGCGAATAAAACCAAAAATCGTAAATAAGTTTTTAAGAGAACGGGGCGACCGATTCGAATAATTCAAAAAACATTTTGTTTGTATTAATTAAACCAAAAACTGTTCAAATTTTTTGAAAGGAGATCTATTGAAAAAGTAAAAAAATGTGATTTGCTGGCCAAAAATCATTATTAGACTTCTGCACCTCAAATTATCAATTTTTTTATAATGATTTTAATACAACTACAATTGTTTATACTTCTATGGGTCTCGACCGAAGATAATTAGGTAGACTGCGACGCGTCGCTCATGCGCTTTGATATGTCGTCTCTAAAATAGCTACCCGCGTTTGCTCTAAAAAAGTTAATAAAAAATTATCAAAAAAAATTAAAATATTAAAAAAACTTAAGCTAAATTAAAAAAATATATTTGTTACAAAACTTACATAATTCTCAAAAATATAGTTTTTTTTGTATTAAAAAAAATAGAAACTTTCCAAAAAAAATAATTTTTGTTACGGAAAGTTTTAGCAAATTGCCTTAAGGCACGATGCCATGCACCACTAGTTGCGATTATAAATTACTCTACAAGAATTTAATAATCAAAAATGGCTCAGTAAACTAAATATGACTAGCTTTAAAAAAATATCCGTAATTCATGCTCCATTTTTCTGGATCATAGAAATTTTTTAGAATAATGAACAAGAGGTGTTATATAAAAGAGATTTCTGTAACAAAGTCCTTTATAAAATAGAAAAAATTCATTGGCACATGAAATATATTTGCAGTTGAAATACTTTCTGATAAGTATTCCAGTACTTATATTCTTTAGTACTAGATTTCTATTCAAAATACCATTAATTTAGGAGTTACTTAAGGAAGGATGCTAGGGCCCCTTCAACAAATAAATAATCAATGCATATAAAAAGCTGTATTGGTTAACTAATAATTTAGTACCAAAAATTATAAGAATTCTGAATTCCACGCATAATCGGCTCATCGTGTTATTTATAAATCAAAATAACATAAATGAAGTAATCCACAAATTTATTTTAAGTCAAAATATGATGTAAGACCAGAAGCATTCCTAAACTGCCAGCCTACATCTTCTCTTGCTCCCATATTATCTGTGCGATCTATATCTAATTGTCTTCTACAAATTAATCATATGATTTTAATTACGTTCCGTAAGCTTTAAAGCTTTTAGCACATGCCAAGTGGGAAAAATGAAAATTCGCCGACACAACAGGTTTGGCCTGATACTATACCAGAGTGGTAAATACGTATCAATCATGTTGACACCGTAATAATGATGTCGCACCTTTGTACATCTGAAGTTTCCCTTTGCTGTTGTCGTATTTTGTGAATGAGTTTTGAAATGGGATTTATGAATACAAAACGTTCGTTTGAATCGATAACAATTTATCAACGATGACGATTCATCATAACGTCGACAGCCTTATCGATTGTTTCATAGCCTTGCAGTTTTATTTTCACTCTTTTCTAATCCTTATTTTTTTAAAGGAAAATATTGATTATATCGAAAAATCTAAATTGGAACTTTTGTGTTTTTAACATTTTCTTTAATTCTATAACTAGTATAAATAATAAATAATATGCATATCAAGTCTTTTCATTGGTATAATATTAAACTTCATAATCTTACTCTAGCAGAGCAAAGTCAAAAAAAAGTCAAGTCTTAAGTTTCGATACACACTTCGCCATATATTAATTTTATTTTATTGTTTTGATAAAAAATTGGCTAAAATGTTAGATTTAATTTATTAACTTCCCGTAGGGCATAGATAAATAAGTATAAAATGCCGTAGGGTAAGTTATAGGAATCGCAAAAAAATCGAAAATGATACTTTTTATATATCTTTACGTTTCAAAGGTTTTTGAACATTTTGGCATACCTTAGAAAAAATGGATGTGTGTGTGTGCGGATAGAAATTTTTGTCGACGTCAGACTCTCAATAATAATAAGTGAAAAAAATGGCATTCGAAAAGTGTTTATTGGACATATGTACATCAAATTATCAGATATTTTATAGAGATTTTATTATGTACATATTTTGTGTAAATTTGTTTGGGTCCCGTACCAAGATTTTCAATTACAGTACGGGAAGTTCCAGCAATTTGTCTTAAGGCACGATGCCTTGCACCCAACTATTTTCAAATATAATTCAAATCATCAAATTATTTGACAAAAGTAAATTTATAACTGCTTAAAATTCCTATAATCTGCTTGAATCTATAACAACAATTCTATATAATAATTTTTTTAAAATATGTAGAAATCCTCATACTCATTACGATTTTTGATAATTTGTTTCTAAATTCAAATAATTTTGTCTTAAAATCTGCCATAAGTATTTGGATAACAAGCTGATTTTAGTAAATTATAATAATTATACAGCTGAATTTCACGAAGATTCATATAAATATTTGGATAAGTTTTAAATGCTTTTCAGTATTGTACCGTATTGTATATATTCAGTATTGTACAGTATTGGTGTATATCAGTAATAATAATAAATTTTTGATAAATCTTCTGAGGACGTCAGAATATAAATATAGTCTATATAGTCTAATTATAGATTCATTAAAATTCAGATAAATATTGATTGATTTAGATGAAACTCGTTCTATTTTTCAAGTTATAAAACAAAACATGTTTAAATTAATGTATGTACATATATTCAATAGATCATCTAATATTATAAAATTATTACAATCACATGTTATTGTAAAAATATTTGTAAAATTTCAGATAAAACCAGATTGACTTTCATGAAATTATTGTTATATTATGCACATTTATCTCCGCATTTTCAAAACAGCTGGATCTGTCTTTGCCAAAAACTATTCACCACGTCTCTCCATTATTACAAATTGAATGTTTTTTCAATTATTCGAATTGGATGATTCCTTCTCTCAAAATTTTGATTTCTATATTCTGCTCTCTTTAAAGCCAACAACCTTTTTTTAAAGTAATTTAACAAAATTCAATATTTGGTTGAAGTAATTCACAGTAATATATTAAAGGTTATTGTAAAATTATTAGTCAAATTTCGGATAAAAACAGATGGATTTTCATGAAATTGTTAGGTTTGATTTAGTATATTTTGTTCCCTCAAGAACTGTCATTTTTTTACATTTAGCTCCGTATCTCAAAACAGCTAGACATGTCTTCGCCAAAAGCTAATCACCACTTCGCTTCACTATTACAAATTGAATGTTTTTTTAATCATTCGAATCTGATGTATCTCCAAAGCGAACGGACCTGTCTTTGCCAAAAAGTAATCAGCACGTTTTCATATAAGTAGAAATCAAATGTTTTTGAAATCATTCAAATCCGTGCACCCAAAAACGTAGACAAAAAATTGTATCCATACATAGACACACACATCAATTTTTTTTAAGTTTTGCCAAAATATTGAGAAACATTCAAAAGGTGAAGATATGAACAAATTTTTAATTTAGGTTTTTGGACGATTAAAATAACCTTTCATAAAGTTGAAAATACATTCGAACAATTCAGTTCTGGATGACTATTTGGAAATTAAATTATTCAACTACCTTTTAGCCGCTTCATTTTTACTACTATATATAAATATATAATTTTATTGCGTTCATTTTAAAAATTAGATATGTAATAAATTCCAACAAAATTTGAGTATTTCAAAATAAAATCAAGAACTTAATTGAATCAATAAACTTTCAGTATATCTAGTTGCCCACTCAGCAGCATTCAAATGAACCTCCAAATCACGTACGGCAAATATATATTTTTCCACTTGTTACAACATATTTCGAATATAATTTGTTGAAATATGTAACATGCAAACATATCATGAATTCTCTTTTAATTTAAAACATCCCATGTATACGTCGATGTATATGGCCTGTATGGGATTTGGACATTGCAGTGTCGCCTCCACCGTCCACCAGTCAGGGCAATAAATTCCGACAGTCGGTTACGGCTGATTGTATCATATGATTCTATGAATACGAAAATACTTGTTCATGAAACATACGTTCTGAATTGCAATTTCGCTTAACTATTGTAATATTTTGAACTAGTTAATATTTTGTAGCGCATATGACACAATGTAATACGTAAAAAGGTATAGTAGCATTTTTTGCTGAGCATTTTGTTTCTATTTAAAATGGGATTTATTGCTTGTCATATTATATCCGCTCACAGATCTTTGGCAGTATATTGAATGAATAAATATTCATGAGTATAATTAATATATTAATAATTTTAGCAAATGGCAAAGATTTTTATTCATTTTAATTGCACTATTTTATACCCTTATATTATTCAGATCAATAATATATTAATTTCCCGAACGGTAAATTATAGTAATCGTCCAAAAATCGAAATTGAAAATTTTTGCATCTCTTTACGTTTGAGAGATTTCTGAACATTATGGAATACCTTAGAAAATTTTGATGTGTGCGCAAGTGTTTTGTGTGTCCAAAATTTTTCTGAAGCTCACTTATATTATATGTACTTCAAATACATAATTATTACTTTGCAATTCAATTTATATAATACTTATAAATATTAGACAATGTCCTTCATTTTAAATGCGATTGATTAATATTTGTTTATTTACTGTTTTGTTTTGTTTAGTTGCTGTAAAAATTATAAACGTCAACGCCCAATTCACATGCTTTTATATTGTATCTATGAAATAAGAATAATAAAATTTACAGTATTTATAATAATCTATTTGATGACATTTAACACTCCATCATTATTAGTTTAATTAATTTCATTATATTTGAGTATTTCATTACAGTACCGGAAGTTACAGCAATTTGCCTTAAGGCACGATGCCATACACGCCTAGTTTATTTAAATATAAGTTTAAACATTCAGATGCATTGAATAAACTTGATTTTTGATATTAAATAATTCAATATCTCCATAAGTCCATCCTAAAATAAGTTAAAAAATTATTGTATTTGATTTAGGAACAAGTTTTTTTTCAGTATCGATCAACATGTGTATTGTGTATCGTATGTATGAGCATATAATTTTTTAATCTGAACCATAGTTATAGTTTTTGTAAAATATAATTAGATATATCATAACAATCCATTTTTTTATTTATAAAAATATATGCTTATGAATACTGTAATTCTGTCAGAGATATTGTCTGGTGTAAAAGATCACAGTAAATATTTTTACAAATAAATTTATAATAGTGGATTTCTTTATCTATTTAATAATTATTATACATGATCATATAAACACATATAAAGAATAGCAATAACAGTAATCTCTTTTCATATAAGAAAAACATAAATTTGTTTATTTCTAATATGTTTGTTTAATTCAATCATAAACTAAGATAAATATATGTGACACATTTGTATTAACTGTATTTTTTGTATTGATAATTGATGATTGGAATTAGCAATAATATAATTTATCTTTTTTGAAAATAAAGAAGAAACTAAGAACTTTGTGAAAAGCGCTCAAATTAAATTTTGACTTTTGGAATTTTGTATATTTTATATACTAAAAATGGTTATTTTGATTATCAAATATTTGATTGATAAATATATATATTCAAATTTTTGACAAATAATATTAAGGTTCTCTACATTATTTCAATACCGAATAAAATTAATTATTCTGAAACATTAGCTTTTAGAAATGCATACATAGTTTGATTTATAGAACTAATTTTGAATGCAATAATTAAATTTTTAAATGCATACCATCTTTTTGACATCGCTTTTACTTGTGTGTAATTTTTTTCTTTAAATATACCAGCATCATTGCCATAAATATTATTTCAAATCTGTAGGTGTATATATGTGTAGAAAGTATTGTATAAGTTTGATTCACTTATTCTATTGAATTCTACATAACCATCTGGATTAAAATTAATTTAAGTAATATTAATATTTAAGTTATATTAAGTCATAAATATTTTTGAGTAATTTTGATGACGTTGTAATTGCACCATCACGTTTAATAATCCTTATACAGCTCACAAATTGTCTGAACATCGTGGAAAATTCTAGTAATATAATTTTTTCGCGCCATTGAATAATACGGATAACGGTTCTCTGTACCCATATCAATATTGGCACACACTCAAAAATTCAATATGTAATTCACATATTTGTACCTATTTACGAGCTCGCGCTTAGGAATCCTGACTCCCACTTCGGTTCAATTCAATTTCTTTGCCTTTAACAACGCTTTTGAAAGTAAGTTATCAAGCTTTGAAGGAAAATTCAAATACTTTGAAATGTACATGTATTCATGTCGCTACTGCTTCGAATCAATTGAGTTTGGATTTTTAATACAACATTATCTGAAAATCTTGTTTAGTATTAATGTAGATTAACATAGAAGAACACGTACAATATCCTAATACTGAATATCAAATTAGCAGTGTCATATCCCACAATATGTAGAGAACTATTTTGATTAAATTAAATTTTTTATAAAATATTTGATTTTAAAATTAGTTATCAGAAAACAAACGAATGTGATTTTTTGCTTCATTGAAAAAGTTTTGTTTCTTATAAATGTAATGCAATATTGTATCGATTCCGAATCCCCGGTGTCCACTTTCGATCCACATTCGACTGACCTTTTTCAGTATAGGATAGCAATACAATTAATTTACGATCATGGGAGTACAAAATCGATATAGAGTTAGTCGTTCGCAAAATCGTGTTATGTTATTTACACAATGAGCGGTTGTGTAATAACTCACCTTGTAGTAATATACTATTTGTGCAATAATGCAAGAATGTGCAGTATGGCTATATTTGTTACCATATCTGGGAAAACAGATAATTATATATATAGGTATAAAAGATTTTAGAATATATATATATATATATATATATATATATATATATATATATAAAGGTAGAAGTGGTTTCAAAATATATAATTATAGTTTATTGTTATTTTATGTACCTCATTCATCACAGAGGTCACAAATCTACCTGAATATTTGAATGGGTTTGAAAAAAAATTGGTAACCAGTATCATTAAAAAATAACTACCACAGTGATACTATAAAGTGTTATAGTGGGTTGGTTGTAGAAACAAAAGGCCTATGAGTCCCAAAGTCGAATGTATTTGTTCATAACACATTATTATATAAAATAATATAGTACTAAATTTAAGACCAAATAAATAGTGGTATATTAATAAAAAGAAATTGTTTATATTTTCCGAATCAGTACAACTATTTAATGATCAATATATTTGTTTAATGAAATTTTGGTTCTGTACTAATAAACCAACATTTCAAAAATATCTACTGTTACCTTCTAGAAAATATTAACTACGTTATAAAATTCTCTCAAAAACGTCAAACTTACTAATTTAATGATAAAGATACTTTTTATAACTATCAACAAACCTTTTTAATCCTTATAATGCAATTTATGTGGTCATATAATTCTTTATATACAGTCTAAATTTTTCTAGCATTAACAATTTATAATAGAACAAATTGTGTAAAAAAATTAAAATATTTAAATTTTTGGGAACGGCTGTCCACCTGAGTGGACAAACATACTCTGTGAAACACTGTCTATTTTATAAACTATGACTCAGTTTTTATCGAAACGTTGACTAAGTTACATAAAGCAATCCATATAAGACATCTAATAGATTATTTTACTTCATATTTTACAAATTAATTATTAGACAATTTAATAGAAAAAACAAACCATTATGACAACAAAGAAATTAACATATATGCTGACTAATCAATCAGTGGCATATTCTAAATGCGAGAGAAAAAAGGGATTGTATTTGTCTGTTCTGACAGAAAAGCACCAGGAGGAAGGCGGCGAACAACAATTTATTGTAAAGCATGTCAAAATCAATCCCTTTGTCAAAATCAACCAGTTATGCATTTTGGAAATTGTTTTGAACGTCACAATTCTTTATCAAATGATCAAAAATAATTTATTATAAATGTATGTCCTCCAATGACCACAAATTTTTATCAAACAAATTGCATAACATACACAATGAAATCAAGTTTACAGCTGGTACAGTAGATTGTTTTGAAATTGGTGCCGTCCCCTAAGGGTTAAATTCTGTATTTTTTGAGGTGATCTATATTTCATAAATGAAAAATAATATTCATATTGTATTTGTTGTCATCAAATGGAAAGATTTCACAGATATTGGGTTTTTGCGTGTGAGCATTTCCAACAAATTTTTTAAACACGTTTGCGGACAGTTTCTGCAAGGTGAAAACATTGACAGTCGCTTTATTTTTAAATTTATTGTGATGACCGAATTTCTATTAAAAGACAAGCTTATGAGAAGAGTCAGATTATCATAATTCAATCAACTACATGGAATGCAATAGCATCTGCGAATAGTATTTTGCGTTCATTTTACCCAATGTGCATGCCCAAGCTAAGTGAATATGGAAAATACCCAAAAGATCAGTTAGTCTCTAACTTGATAGCTAACATAACTACAGAAATGTAAACGTTATATAAAATTTAAATCAAAATAATTGACTTTAATTTTGAATAGCATTCATATTATTCTCGTCGTTAAGGTGAGCGGTTAAGAGCGAAGGGACTTGATTCAGAGGCCCCGGGTTCGAAACCCTGTTCTCAAGCAGTAGTGACAATGGTTTTCTCTTGGAAACATAAATAGCAATATGTTTCCAACTGAAAATAGCCTAATAATAAAACCATCAGATATAGATGGATTCACCATTGAGTTACCATCTAAAAAAAACGGAGTAAGAAGAAGCTTCAACCCAACACCTCATGGGACGTGAGATTCTGGTTCTGCTGTTAAGATATGAGAAAAAAAATCATTCTGCATCACAATGAAACACCCGCGAACGTGTTAAGGCATAATATTTCAGTTGGGTATATTTTCAAGTAAATATCGAATTTTCTTTATATTTATTAAACCGTAGACAATCTCTATATACAAAAAGTTTATATTGTTTATAATTCTACAATATTTTTCCTAATATGTGACAAACTGACAATTGAACATTAGAACTACCTCAACCAGTTTGCCCATTAACCCTTCTCGTATACATAGCCCAAAATCGCATTAGTTTCCTGTTCTAATAATTCGCACATCATGCATGAATTTCATATATCTGCAATAGATCCTTAAAGGATGTTTGTAATTAAATACTCAACGTGACTAGAGCCCATCCTTCACTCCTGGAACGGAAAGGACTCGGACGAATCCCTATCGGCGAGAGTGATTACCGCACGCGATGTTTTGGTCGTTATAAATTCTGCAATATATATTCATTTGTTGTGTCCCGAATTATTACGTTAGGACATATAGGATGTGTTAGTGATTTATGGAATTTCGAGTCACTAATATGCTGTATGTGGATTCATATTATTGTGACTTGTTAATTGTGAAATACATATATGGATGTCATAAGTGCAGTGCTAGAGAAAATACTGTGATGCTGTCGAAAAACAAAGTTTGCTGGGGTCGATAGTTTTCTGTATGAAATTACAGTATATTGATTTAAATTATTTTTTAAATCTCATATTGCGATAAGAGATATAGATTTTAATAATAGCGGCTGGTTTTATCAGATTTTTCAAACTAATGTATCTTCAAATCTACTAATTATATTTTTACGAAATAAAGTTGCTAGGGTTTATACAAAAACCGACATTGCAGAAAACCGGTTTTCGAATTTTAATTTTTCTAAAAAACCGGTTTTAACCGGTTTTCGAATTTTATATAGAAAATATTTTTTTGCTCGAATATCCTGTAATTTATCCGCAAATTTAGTGTAATTTAGAGCAGTATTTGACTGAATTTATTTATTGTTTAATTTTATAGATAGTAAACAAAATTATTTTAATTTTAATTAGTAGAACTAAAAAATAATAACTTATCATGATTAAATAACTTTGAAAATAATTATTCGTTATTCATGCATCATTTTCACATATAAAAATGAAAATATTTTTATGATAGTGAAAGGAAAGTTTTCGAATAAACAAAAAGAATATATTTTTAAATAAAAAACATTCATTGAATTAAAAAAATAAGAACATATTAGATACATGTTGATACATACTTGTTAACATCAATTTTTGTTTTAAAAACAATTAAGCTAAACTCGTGTATTATCTGTTCCGAACAATTTTAATTAATTAATTTTAAACATTCTAACTGTTTCTTTGTTTAATAAAATATGATTTCAAAAAACTGAGAACGTCTATGAAATTGCTACTTAGACGTATCCTTTGTTTACTCACAAAATTTCCTGAAATAGAAAATACTCTCATACTTGCGACCAAATTATGCTTAATGGTTTTTAAAGTCTGATATAATAATTATAAGATTTTGTTCTTTAATTTGTGGCTTCTAGGGTTCAAAACTCTTTTTTTTAAGTGCGAGTAGAGAAAGTTACTTCTTCAAGAAGAAGTCACACTGATTTAAATTAATATATACCCTAGTATGAAAATCGAAATTAATATATACAAAACCTTTCTGGGAACCAGTTCAGACTGATAAGATATCAAATGCTATTGAACCGATATGATTTCGAGAATTAAAACGCTTTCATCTATATTTATTTGTCGTTTTCCATTTATACAGTGAAAACCGACTCTTTTTTACTAAAAAAACGGTTTTCGAATTCCATAATTTTCGCCAAAAAAACGACTCATTATTTAACCTAAATCCAAATCTCAAATGAATATACATTTCTGCCTGGCGACTGTACTCATGTATCAATATTTTCAATGCCAAACAATGATATAAGGTTTCTTGCAATTATTCCATTACTGTATTTTTATTATCATTTACGTCTTGAAAATTTCCCTTAACAAACTTCAAAAATATATATCAAGATTCGAATAACCTTGTAGGAAAAGTTTCCATTCATACATCCGCACAGAATAATATTATATATAATATATAATATTTGTCGAATTGAAAATAATAATTACAAATATATAATTATTCATTAGTATCGAAACAAGATGACTATCACTAAAATACTAAATTAATTGCAATATATTTATATAAAATATATATATATATATTTTTCAAACTTAATTGTATAAGTGTACAGGAAGATATTTAGGAAATTCAAAATTGAATAAACAACATTAGATTTAGTTTAAAGGAAAATGTAAAAGGAAAGTTTGTGAAATCAGTTCATTATCACAATATAAATTAAATTAATACTAGTAGTGTATGGCATCGTCCTTTAAGGCAAATTACTGGAACTTTCCGTACCAAAAATTAATTTTTTTTAAAAAAGATTAAACATTTTTGTAGGCTTTGAAAAAATTAGATTTTTGGCAAATTTGAAATTTTTGAAAAATATAGTCTTTTTGTCTAAAAAAGACTTGATAAAAGAGTTTTATTTTTATATTAGTCCTGCCTTTGCCAAAAACTAATCAGCACCTCTCCTTCTCAAAACGAATCAAATGTTTTTTGAATTAATCAAATCAGTTGATAGGTGTTCCCAAAATCGTCGACGAAAATTTATATCTGCACACACATATACACACACGCCCATACAAGTATGTCAAAATGTTTAGAATTATTTGAAACTTAGAGATATATAAAAAAAATTATTTTCCAATTTTTGCGATTACTATGACTTACTCTACGGGTACTTAATTATTTTTAATGAACCACATACTCATTAGATGGATCCTCAATTACAGAAAGATATATCCATGTTATATTTGCATAAGAAGACAAACCTTACATCAGAATAAACAAGGACAGAAAGACAGTTTGTGCACATGGAACTGCACTGTAAATAAACAGAACAATGTGTGGACTTGGACAAATAGTTTTGTCCAAGTTCCATTCATTTACGTTAGAACGTAAATTTGTCTCCAGGCGGTAATTCTGTTCGAAAACGGTTCTTATTGAAGAAAATAAATTTAGTACTTTACTTGCAATGTCAACACCAAGACAAATTTGTCTTTTCTACCTCTTGCATTGGTTCTAAAGGTTGTCCCGAACTTAATTTTTTACAATTTGTACTTATTATTTATGCCACGAGAACTCTAAACATCGCTTTTCTTGAAAATATATTTTCAACATCAATTCAACTGAGGAAAAATTAAATTTTCCCGAGTATATTGCTCCATCAGATTAGAGCAAATCTAATATAAATGGTTGCATTTACATGTTTCCAACTGAAAATCGCTTGTCCTTGGTCCTTCTGCATCAGTATTAGGAAAATTCTAATATGTAATATAAATGGGATTTGAAAATAAAATTTTGCAAAATATTTTATACAGAGTGCATTTGAGTATATTTAAAAATTCATTCGAGTATGTCTTAAAACTATATATTATAAATTATGCAATCTCACTTATATCAATGCTGAACTTATTATATTGGATAATAATAATTGATATATACTTATTTCAATTAAATTAAACTAGTATTCAGAAAATTCAAATTGATATCGATAACTTAAATAATATAAGTTTTTAAATATTGAAAATATGTATCAGACTTAATGAACAATTATTAACTTCATTTTTTCTATTTTCAGGTATGTATACCCAACTTTGTATCATTTCTGCTGATTGGTGAGTTTAGCAAATATTTAACGTATCTACATATATATTTAAAAAAATGTATATATCTAATTTTACATTAAGTACATATACATTGATATTTGGTATACATTTGGCAGATATACATGAAATATTGAATTTTATTAAATTCAGTCAAAATGCTAATAATGCGATTTTAACGATCTACGAAATTATTATAAAAACAATTTTTCAATTTTTTTATTCTATTTAAAAACGATTGCATTTTTGCAGAATCTTGCAATTTTATTAATTAATAAATGAGAATTTGTCAAAAGTATAAATATTTTTTTTATTTCCATTAAACTACTGAAAATAGCCTCGAAGGCATTCAGTAATTATTGTGACTAAAACAAATTAAATTTAAAATTATGCCCATTGGTAGTATTTCAAGTCGGTATAATATGTACAGAAAACAATTACAAGTCTAAATTGTGAATTAACTATACTAAAAGCGTATAATCTACCATTTTCTTTTTATAACGAACTTTCATTTTATATTAATTTCAAATGTATAGCAAAGACTCACAGAGAATATAACGTTAAAATAAACAATATTAATTTAAATTAAGAAATCTCCATTGTTTAAAAATTACAGTCGGAAAAAAGTCGGAAAAAGTAAATTCGAAAGCAAAATATCTTTGTCGTATTGTATAATATATCGTAAACAAAACCATATTATTATATTGATATATTTTATGGTTAAAATTAGATGTTAAAATTAAATATATGCATATTGTCATATGAATAGACCGCCTCATCTTTATTAACTGCATATCTTATATAAAAGATCTGAACTGACATGTTTACAACATAGATCGTACACTACATGGGCTGCTCGTCTTCATATGTTTTCCGACAGTGTCAAACGATAGATGGAGACTGTAACGTCAATTAGTGATCGAGCGTTGCCGACAATCGTGGAACACTCCCGATTGATTGAACGTCATACGTCGCGTTCTTAACCCAAAAGTTACATATTATATTGATTAGTAAACAAATACATCATAATAGTTAATGTAATTCAAATATGATCTGTGATATTTTTATCTCAATAATTTTGTAACTCAATAATAACTACAATGACTGATTTTTTACTTCACAACAATTTAACAATTTCAAGCAAAAAAAAAATAGGTTAAACAGGTGGCACATGACATATGACATTTAATCAATCGGTAGGGTTTACGATTGTCGGTGACGCTCGTTCAATAAGTGACCTCACAGCCTTCTTCTATTTTTTGACACTTATTTTGCGCTCGACTGGCAGTAGTGTAAGGTTTACGATTACATTCAGTTAGCTATAGTTTTACTTTAATAAAACAAATGTAACTTCATGACATATTGACTATAGACAGAGTAGGTTAATTAATAAAAACTTTCTGACACGTGTTACAAAATAACAAATGTTCCATAGTTTATTCAGTAGATCGGTTTGCATTCCACATATCGATTTTACTCAGTTCCCTGCAACCAATGTAGACTGTCCCAATTTCATTTTCAATCGAACCGCAAAACTTTTGATTATTCTGCACTAGCACAGTCCAATGTTGCGAACAAATAAATACGTCCGAATGCTGCAGCCGCTAATAAAACATTGGTTTGTTTCCAGGCGAAACTTTAGAATCGTCGACGTCGACGCAAATATGTGAACGTTTCGCAAATTGTCCTTTAGGAAAAAAAGATGCATGGTAGGAATGGAGGTCTCTGTTTGCACCAGATAACGTTTTAATTGTGATATACGGAATTATTTGTCCGAGTAAAGTTTTTGTTTTTGGTCACATGGGTGATTTATTGGATGCAATGGGTGTTGCGAGTATGTGGGAGGATCTGGTGCTCAACTTTAGAATTCTGAAATTTTATGCCATGCAGCAATAATATTTTTACTTCGCAATGTAATAAGTGATTTTATTTAATGTGTATCAAAGGGATTTTAAAATATATTTCATTCTGTATATGCATATAATGATCAAAACATGTTTTTGTAATTTCATGATGAAGTAGAAGAATATCTCTTTTGCTTCAGAAAGCCAGGAATATGTTTTGTAAACCTTTTAGCTTCAGTTTCTAATAACGTTTCAAGAACAAAGTTGAGATATGCGAAATGCCATGATTTATGCGAAAAAAATCTTTTGTTCATTCCAATTTACAAACCCAATTATTTAACGTACTTAGATTCAGGTATAATTGCTATGTTAAAACTCAACTAGTAGTGCGTGGCATCGTGCCTCGAGGCAAATTGCAGTAACTTCTCGTACTGTAATCTAAAATGTCATAAAACTATATTATTTATTTTGATTCTTTTGTAAGTTATGACTAGTTGGTATTGGTAGTTTGTCTTGAGGCAAGTGACATGAACTTCCCGATATGTGTAAATAATCAACTTAATCCATAATAAATAAATTAATTTATGAGTCATTAAAAGTATTCCGAGTGGATTTAATACACATAATTGAAAACGAACGAACACGTAAACTCGAAATATTTTTTAAAAGCAAATTTTCAAAAATCAACAATTTTTATAATTGAACCAGTTTCCAAGTACTTTATCGTTATACCCAGTAAAACGTCTTATTTTAATTTTAACAAACGTCAAAGAAACTACACATTTTCTCAAACTTTGATGAATTTTAAAAATTAAATTACTTGTCCTAAGGCTATAATATTTCAGTAAGTTCCATAAGACCATGATATATATCGCCAAAAAATGTTCTATAAAAATCGGCTTACATTCTTTTCAACAGTTCATTACGAAAAAACGGCTTGGTATTCACCTAAAACTAATCAGTAGCATTATTCCCAACTAATATCTTTCAAACAGTTTTTGATTTTTTAAATTGAAAATTTTTTGGTAGTATGAGCTTAAATGTTAAAAGTTTAACACTTTTTGTTAAATTACAAAGAAATAGCTTGGCAGCATCGCACAAAGCTGACAAACAATAATCTTCATCGAGATACAACAAATGGCTTTTAAATTTTTGAAATCGGTCCAGCCGTTTTTGAGAAAACGTCGATTTACGGCAAAAAATCTGTTACATACACACACACATACTTTTTTCAAATTTAGTTTCATTGAATGGCTTGAAACGTCGATAAAATTAAAATTAGCAAATCGGATTTTTTGATGAAAACATAAACTTCTTCTTCGGGAAGTTAATGAACGTCCAAAAATCGAAATTGAAAATTTTAACATATCTTTACGTTTTATAGGTTTTTGAACACAATGAAATACCTTCGAGAAAATGGATGTGTGTATGTGTGGATGCAATTTTTTGTCTTGTTACTTCTCAAACATTATGAGGATCACATTTGACTAGTAAAAAAGATTAAGTCAAGAAAGGCAACAATTTTGATCACCTAGAAATAGAAGTTTTTTCAATTTACGACAAAATATATTGTGAATAGGTTGTACGTATATATGCACAAAATATTACGGACCTATTTATTTTTCAACACATAGTTGAAAGTCCAATTCTTGATTCAAGTTTTAATGTAATTAATACAACCGTACAATTCCATAAAATCTGTTTCATAGTCAGTCTGCCACTTAAACATTTCATTCTGTTTCACCATCCACAATAGAGTGAATAGTTTAATTACTTTCAGTTTTGATTGCATATAATTCCAGAGATAATAGATGCGCATTTGATATGTTTTGCTAAGGAACAACAACTTGTACTGTAAACACAGCTTCCATGATTAATTGTGCTCAAGTTGTTTGATTGAATGTCAAGTAATTAAAGTTATTAGTTTTACGACAAGCTCTGTTTATTTTTAAATTAATTCTTTATCTTCTTTATTGTAATAATAAATTGGCCAAAATTATTTCATCTGTGTATTTTTTTAATAATGAAAATATGATAATATTGTATTTTTAAAATCCCGTATGGAAGTGTGTAGCATACAGAAAATGAATATATATATATATATATATATATATATATATCATTTATATTACAAATTCCGCAATGATTTACAAAAACATAAAATCTCTATTCTATCACAGTTCACTGCTAACAAGGCAGACTTGGCTCGGTTCCATACAAAATTATTCGAACTTCGGAGTTACATTGTTAAGTTATCTTTACAATGAGAAACTTCAATACTTGCATCATATCGATTCGACGATAACAATAGCCGACACAGAATTTTGAATCTCGCAAAAAGCTTAATTATTAAAAGTTTCATAATACATCAAGTTTAATCAGGTGTATTAACTTGGATAAGGTAATCTGACAAATTCAGGTGACTCACAATTTGCTAAAGTTATCTTTTTTATTTGACAGTAATTGGACTGGTTGTTTTAGAGCTATGGATTTCCAATCATTAGTTTCAGTTTCTATACACGATTCGAACAACATGATGTAAAGCAGTAGTAATATAATTTTTTAAATCTTTTCACCAAGTTAAAAATGATCAGTTCAAAAGGAATTGTGATAATAAAATTTCACCAAATGGAGATATGACAATCGTTTGGGTTGCCTTCTGAAAAGTCACGTCGTTGAGAAGTCTTGATTACTGTAAATGATATAAAAAAATTATTCGAATAGTATTAATGAATAGTACTGCCTTAGAACAGGTACGTGAGCTGCTTTACATCATGTTGTTCGAATCGTTAAGTTCCAACTCGATTCAGGTAAGAATAGTGTAAGAGATTTTTCATTGCCATTTTATACCGCAATGCCCAAAAGTGGGCTATTTTCAATTGAGGACATATTTATGATCATTTGAATTGGAAACTCTTTATGATGAAATATCAACAACCGGAGCGTTCAGAATGTAGAAGGCCTTTAGTGAGAAGTCCATGTCAAGAACAAGTGTTTTAATTGGCCCAAATTGTTCAAAGAAGGTCGAGAGCGCATGGAAGGCAAAATCAAGGACATCTAAATACTAATGAGCTACATGTCAACAAAATCAAAAATTAATGAAGCAAAGTTGTCGATTGACTACTAAAGAGATTGCTGATATTGTTGAAATTTCAAACAGCCAACACCATGGTGAAAGTAGTTTTTGCACCACAATAATTTACTATTGCACACTGCACTCGGAATTCGTGACGATTTAGACAAAAATTCATCAATATTGTTACGTAACGACCTTATTTGCCTGATTTAGCAATGTGACTTTTTTAGCTATTCTCTAAACTCTCAGAACCATTGCATGGACATCGTTTTGACTCAATTGACGAAAAGCCAAATCAAAGAAGGAATTGATGGCTATTTCGGAGTATAAAATACTTTTGAAACTTGAAAAAAGCGTTAGCGTAGTTGCA
The DNA here is from genome assembly GCF_003426905.1 of Ctenocephalides felis. NCBI lineage: Eukaryota > Metazoa > Arthropoda > Insecta > Siphonaptera > Pulicidae > Ctenocephalides > Ctenocephalides felis. The sequence continues at coordinate 60,057,154 of NW_020537324.1, forward strand.
TCGCGTCTGAGATGGATTATTTTGATGGGAATAAATTACATTCGGAAAAAAAATTCAAGAACTTTGAATTGAGTCTTACATTTGTACACAGTAGTATAAAATGTTTTATTTTAATTTTAATTATATTTAATTCAAATGTTACAACACTTCAAGGTTAGGGCCACAATTGACCGATAAAATTATAGATCTCGAAGACTATTAGGCCGATTCTGCCGCACAATGGACCAATGTTAGGGCAAAGCCATGTTATATGCTTTAACTTCCGTATATTACGCTACTGAATACTATCAAAATATTATGTTATGAAGCTGGGACAAAAAGATCATTTTATTTAATATCGTTTTTTGACATTTGTGTGGTATCCAGGTTAGGTTTTCTATCAGACAATCTGAGAAAAACGCCTGACTGCACAACAATCACATGTCTTTTGTCAATATTTAGTATGGAAAGTTCTTCATAACAGCCTTACTATAATAACATTGGTGTGTTGTGCAGGAAAATTAGTCCATATGTCAGATCTGGACTAATTTTCAGAAAAACAAGTGACCAAAGACTTTGTAGTAATAACACTCCGTCCGTATGTTTTCTGCGTGTAACCCTAGTAAATAATCCAGATAAAACCGCAATTGAATCTGTGACATAATTCCAAGATAATATCACATAACAAGGCAACAGATACAAGAATCGTTTACACAAGGGAATAACAATTATACTAAACAAAATAATTTTGTCGCCGATTACGTGAACTACTTCGTAATGTTTTCCGGTACATTATTCTTGTCTCGTAACAAACGACCCGTATCCTCGGTTCGAGTTATGCTATATCGCCCAGTCTGTGAAGCTGGATTATATTCTGTATCGCGCGGTTTTGCTAATTACCGCTTAATGAGAACTTTAATATACATAAGAGTTAATGAGTTTGAAAATTTTGGGAGGTTACACAGATTGGAGAATATTCGGAGAATTAGTAAATTTATTATGCAGTATCGATATACAAACAACACTCGTCGAAACAAATAAGACATATTAAATAGCCATTTATCAAAATAAAGTTACTGCCTAAATATATAAATATGTTTTGCTATTTTTCCTGATACAACTACTCACAATGTATCATTTTTAATTATAAGGCATTTTCCAAACTAAGAGCTACATTATTTATTTATTCAATGACAAATTAAAATTGTATGTATGAGTATTTTTTTGCAAAGATTATACCTAAATAATCACTAGCAGAGTAGAAATTTCTATTCATTCGATTACTAATAATCTAGTTAAAATATACTGTATTTACTGTTATCTTAGTTTTTACACTTGTAAAGTGTAAAGGTAAAGTTGGTTCATTTTACCCCAAACATATCTAAGTTTTCATAGAGGTTATATAAAAAATATGTTGAATCTAAGATAAAACATTGCATATCATAAAACAATTAAATAACGTAAATAAAAATGAACGTTTTTACCCGCTGATCTTTAAGCCAAGATCGATCTGGGTAGATCTAGCTTATATTTAAATTAAAATTAATTTTTAATATTTATATTAATTTTTATATTAACATTTAACTATTTTTTAATTCCGCAATATCTGATATATGTACATAGTTAAAATGTGTATCTAGTAAAATAAAGAAAAAGTCTTCAAACAATTCAAAGATTGTTAGGAGTAATAAACAATTAAATAGCGTAAATAAAAATGGACGTTTTCACCCGCGGACTTATATTTACAATTATCATAATTTTCATATTTATATATACTTTTCAATTCCGCAATATCTAATATATATTTATATATATATATATATATATATATATATATAATTAAATGTGCGTTTAATAAAATAAATAAAATATCTTCAAAAAGTTCAAGAGATTGATAGAAGTTTAAATAAAATAAGCTTTTTCAATAATTTTAAAAATCTGAATCAAAAATTTGTGATAAACGTCTACAATAAGACTATATCAATCAGGTTAAAAATGAGTAATAAAATTGGGAAATGTGGTAGAAATGTGAAGGAAAAATTAAGGGTTGCATGCATGTATTTTTCAAACTTATATATTTACCAAAAATTTATAATATAAGAAATAGCCAATATAAGAATCGCAAAATTTTATTATTTTTTTATTACCTACTAATAAGTTTACATTTTGGCATTATATATGCATACTTGCATAAACGTGTGTATTTCTATAATCAATTTTTTTTATAAACATTATATTAAATTCTTTAGATAATTCATACATTTTTATGATCTTGGTTTTCTCATAATTATATCATATTTCATTAAAAAGCATCCTTTCAAAACTTTCTTGTCATATATAGTTGATGTGCACTTGAACGACGATGATTTCATGAAAGGCAAAAATTCGAGAAAATCATCTTTTAGTTGTAGCTGAAACAAAAATTAGAATAATTTTTTTTATTTCTGTAAACATTTCGAAATATTAAGTTATAAACTATTTATCTAAAAATACTATTTAGAAAGATATATAGCGAAATTATATTTTTCCAATATTTGCCTAACATATATTTATATATATATATATATATATATATATATATATATATATACATATATATATTTTCTGGTTTTAATGACATAGCCGAAACAATTAATTGAATTAGATATTGGATAAAATAAATCATTTATAACAAATAAAACTTTGTTTTTTTTGAAAGAGCAAAAGAAAAGTAGATATACAAATGAAATTCATATTGAACGCTTTTCGTTTCTCTTCTAAATTTTTTATATTACACATGATATTCAATATCTTAATTCTAGATAAGATTCTTATAACTTTTACTCATAAAAAGTTACTATTTTCACGTGTGCTTAATTAACACTCTCTAGTACTCAATTAAAAATAAAATCATAATGTTTATTTCAAATTTTAGTGTTTACTATAATTTGGTGTTTCATCTATTTGTTATTTTGTTGTTCTGGTTATAATAATCAGATAATCCTGACGCAAGCTTATGATAAATTTTAACTATAATGAAATATCAAAGTTAATTACTATTGCAAAGTCAATTTATATTCAAGATTATTTCTATAATTACAGGGAATTTTTATTTTAAAATGATATGCATAATTTATAATTTTGAAAGTAAATTTATTACAAGAAAAATACTGGATTAACATTAAATTACCGTGAAATATAAAACTCTAGGTAAAATATCTGATTCAGTTTCTATAATATTAATAAAACTGCACATATATAGTGAATTTCCGAGCACGACAAAAACTTTTCATAACGTCTTGGGAAGGATATTGAATATTCATATTACTTGCACAAAGAAACTTGCAAATTTATTTATCTACAATAAAAAAAATATGAATGTAATATGGCGTTCTTTGCATAATATTTTAGGAAAAAATAAATGAAAAGGTGGTTTGAATAATAGTTTTATCGTAATACGAAACATATATTTAAATTTAGTGTAGAACTATAAAAAATAATATAAAAATTAATAAACGTGACTGTGACTTCGAATATTTTGGAAAAAAGGGTTTCTATACGATTACAAAAATTTTAGATTTTTAAGAAATTTGGTTATTGAATTCGTATAATATATATATATATATATATATATATATATATATATATATATATATATTATGTAGCTTCCATAGGTATTAAAATCAATATTATAATTATTATAAAAAAATCATCTTATAAAACAACTACGATTACTTTTCTCATTAAACTTGTTGATAATCCTGCAGACTTTTCAAACAAGTTTTAATGCTCCTTTTCGGAGACAGCCATCCATATATTTAAAATTTTTCATTTTTAGGTTAAATAATTATCTTTAAATTAAACAATGATTTTTGAGGTTCAAGTTGATTTTAAATTCATTCTCTTGAACAGATACACAAGCATTTATTATTTTAAAGTCGGCATCATAGAAATACTGTTTTGTTTCTCTGAATTTTAGTTTGAGTATAAATATTACATTGTATTTTTCAATGTATTCGTTTCCTAGCAATTATACTATACCTTTAATGGAATATTCCAAATAAATGTACAAAAAAATATTATTTTTTCGTTACATAAATGACTTAGCTGCTACGTGTTTTGAATGCAATTCAGTTTATTAAATGTAAACTAAAAAATCCAAATTCTTTTTTTTGCATTTGTTATAATTTTTTTTTTGCATTTTTATGTATTTGTTTTTTTACTTACCTCAGTCATAGTATAGTTATCTGCATAAATTGGACAGCTTTTTTCAGCATGCCCACGACCTGGTATAATATGACGAAGTATATCAGCAAACATATCATGGGTGTGTTTGAACCATTCACATAATTTTGTATCTTCTGTAAAAATGAAAAAATATAATTTAGAAACAAATCTTTTTAGCAAATGTTGCAATAAAATGCATATATCACATTAGTTAAATAACGTAGCTATTATTTTGCAAAATTCCTGTAAAATTAAAAAAATACTTTGGATATGTTTGTTCCCTGGCTGTCTCTTCTCACTTTGGTCCTAGGGTAAAAACGGGCAAATGACGAATTTTAGGAAAATAGTAAAAATATACACATTTCTATAATTAATAGTTAACTGGGAAATTTACTGAACATAGTTCGATAGTTGTAGTTCATTCAGTTTCGACAGTATAATTACAAAAGGTCAAATAGTGCCCCACCTTGCCATATACAGTATATTCCTAATTGAATGAAATGAAAACAACTAACGCAAAATAGATGAGTACAACACAAATAATAATAGTAGTTTAATAAATTATTTTCAAAATATAATAATAGATATAATAATATGCACAATTTCATATAATAATTTCGACAATCTCTATTCCCATACGGTTTTATTTTCATGTTCGCATTGCCCGGAGCAAGTTTGATATTTATTCGAACTTCATGTTTGCCATCTCGATTGCGCTGTTTTATGATTTTATTAGTTTCAATAAAAGCTATATTGGTTCAGCAAAGGATAAACTACCTCGAACAGACTCTATAGAATCTTTTAAGTAAATAAAGGCAACAATATAAACTGATTGCAACTATCCTACATGTGTGTGAAACACATAAACCGCAAAAAAGTAATGGAGAGTTTATTTTTATATGTTTCGCTTGAATTAAGTTCAATGAAGTGTTTTCGAAGAAATCAAGCGATTCTAAATAATCGTTCAATAAGTTAATAAATAAAATTATTTATTGGTATTGAGCACTACAGTATAATCAATATTATATAATTTTTGCTGCAATCAAGTTCTTCTATAAACATCGTTTTAATTAATTTTGTTTGCTTTGGAGAGCTGTGTTCTAGTGTTCCGTATTGCTTTGAATATTTCATAAAGTAACATAATTATTTGATTATTTAAAATACGTATTAAATATGGGTTATTTTATAATTAAATTTAAAAACGTTCTGGTGAAGCTTTTAAGGAAGCCTCCTACCTTGTGGCCTCGTTTTTGAAACTGTTTTTTGAGAATGAATCGTAGAGAAACCAATAATACAATCAACGTGCGTTTTTTTGCATGTAACTTGTTAATTTCTATATTTTTGATATAAACTTTACTGTCTCTCACTTGACCTTGAAATGTCTCTTATACAAAAATGTATATCAAAACGGTTGCCACGATTTAGCTCATGAAAGTTGCCTGTAACCTAATAAACTCGTGTCAAACGAATGAATTTTGAGATATCACTTTAGACAATTGATCCATTACTTTTCAAGATATTATGACCACCAGTTGAAAAAACACAACTTTTGGAAAATCGCATTCTAAGATATTAATGCATGGATCATGGAAGAAAGGTTACTAACAATCAATCTCCAATGCCAGGGCAATAAAGTTAATCATTTTGTTCGAGAACAGACTCCAGTCACATAATAAAAAAAAGCAAAATAAAAACATCGATTTTTTTAAACCAACAAGGTAGAAGAACCCATTAAACTGAGTACATCATTATTTCTGATGGTACCAACCTAGCTTACAACATGTATATTATTCTACTAGTTTATCTTTCTACTTTTTCATAAGATTAGTTGTTTGCCTACCTGTTTAACTGCCCACCTGTGTCTACCTGACTACTTTTGTCTTTTCCTGTATACCTATCTACTTGTACCATCTACCTGCTTACCTGTATAACTGTCTACAAATTTACCAATAATTTTATGTATACAATGTACATAATTCAATAATAATGATTTGAATTGTTCATTGTTGACCACCAAATGGCAATTTTGTTTTGCATCTCCCAATCCAATAGACCTGATTTTGCAAAAATGTAATCAGAACTTTTCTCGGTTAAAGCGAATTAAATGTTTTTTAATTTAATCTCTAAAACGGCTGGACCATTCAAACAACACACCTTTCAGTCGATACAAATTGAATGTTGTTTGAATCATTCAAAATCCTTGCTCACGTAATTGTGGTCAAAAATATGATAAATAATTATCCATACAAAATACATATTACACACTGTATAAATGTCCATGCGTATTATGTCTATCCTTTGCTTAATTCAGGTTGTTAGGTTTTAATTTAATATTTGTAGCTGTAGACTGTATTAAACACTGACTTGTTGGTATAATTTATGTATTTGTTACGAATTTTTATTAGACTAATGATTTGTCACTAAGTTCTAATTGAAGAAGATATATTTGTCGATTATTTATTACGTATACAGTCACTTGGAGTTTTAGAAGTGAGAAAAATAATTCTGATCCAAATCCGCTACCCCCTCTACAATAAAATGAAAATTTGTCCGAACACACACAAACACACATTCATTTTTTCCAAGGTATGCCAAAATGTTCAGGAGGTTTTGCAACGTAAAGATATGCAAAAATTTTCACTTTCGATTATTTTATAATCACTATAACTTATTCTTTAACCAAAAGTTAAAAATATGTCATTATATATAGAAACATATACATGGTTCAAATTTGGCTCCTAATTTAGTATATTTATTATTTTAATTTTTGGATTTTGTTTTTAATATTGAAATTGGTTCAAACTAAGTACTTTATTTAGTACCATTCAGCTTTTTCAAATACGTTTCTTTATTGAACACTTTATATTGAATTGTATAATCAAAATTTAATTCCAAGGGCAAATTCTCAAGATACCACAAACTAAGCTTACCAAGAATTAAATTTCATCTGGAAATTGAATTACTAATTGGATATAGATTTTATCACTATTAGGAAACCGACACGAACTCCGCGTTCGTGCGGTGAGATAGTGTCAATAGACCCACAACAGACACTCTCTATTGTGGGTTTCCATTGTGAGATAAGATGAGGCCAGCTTTCATGTTTACTTTGGATGATTAATTAAAATTACGATACAATGAAGTGAAATAAAAGAACAGAGAAAGCTTTTACTAAATGTTTAATATGAAATTTGCTTATACTACAATGGAAATAAATAATAATAATCTTGAACGTTAAGGATATTTTGAATATTTATTATGAAGTGATAAAGCAGCTATTTTGGCAACACAATGTAATTTACTGGTGAGTGGATTTTATTTCAAGAAAACTGAATAATCAGTATTTTATTTATGCATAACCCATCTTAAATCAATTGAATCCAAGTACTCTAATCCAGAAATTTGCAGAGTTTTTTTTCATATGATTAAAGAAAACATAATAATATCATAATAAATTTAAAAGCCTTAAAATATGATATATCTGTAATTTATATTATATTTTTGTTGCAGAAAAAACTTTTTCATTGGCTATCTCCATTCATGGAAAATGTATGAATGTAAATTCTAGAATTTTTTTATGTGTACACATTTTGTGTAATTTTTTTTTTTTGGTTTTGTACCAAAATTTTTATTACGGTACGGGAAGTTCCAGCAATTTGCCTTAAGTCACCATTATTATTATCAAATTATTTTCAAAGCAAGTAAAGTTTAAATTCTTACGATACTCTTTCAAAGTATAGAACAAAAATATAGCCCTTATATTTAGTGGCGTCGCTATCAGAGGATAAACGACTAAATTCTCATTTTTTAAACAAAAAATTGGTTTTGAGCACTGTTGTTTAGTTTGTGATATCTGAATATATTTTTAGAGTAAACGTCGTTTAATAATTCTATGAAATGTATTGTTATTTTTAGAATAAAATCAACAGTTTTTCATATATCATCTGGAATGGCTTACATAAGGTTGGGTAAAAATGACCAGGTGATAAAGTTTAGAAAAATAGGAAAAAAATATGTTTCTTTGTTGATTAGCTAAGAAATTTTACTGAACTTAGTTTGATAGTTGTTTGTTTGATATATTTTATCTGCTGTGATGTAATTGGTTTGGTTTTTACTGCATAGTTACAAAATTTCAAACTGTTTTTTTGTGCCTCGCACTAGTCGTGTTCAAATCTTGATAAAACTTGCATAAGATATAAAATAAACATATAATACACTCGGCACATTATCGTATATTTCTTCGGAAGTTGTATATCGTTTTGGCTAAGCTTTAATAAACACTTATTTAAAGAAAAAATGATGGTAATAAGCCCACATGGACCGTGTAGAATACAAGTTTTTCATTGTAATCCGGCTAAGGCATAATGTACTGTGAGGACATTTATGTACCATCCCGGTCGGAAGTAATCTCGAGCGACAGAAAGCAATAAGATGAGAAACGCAATGAAGTGGATCGTATAAGATAATTGGCTTATAAATATTATTTATCTCGTAATCTCTTACATATCTACAGTATCATTCATTACAAGAAGCTTAAGCATCTAATATGTTTTTCGATTTCGTTTTTCGCTTTTTTTGAATTTTTACGCGTATTACATTTCGCGCATGTGGTAATATAATTTACTTGTGTGTGAAAAATATAATTATTCTGAAATAGCAGCAAGTAAAGTATATATAATTTGAATACCTATTTACTAAAATTATTATATTCGCGATATTTTATATTTTTGTCTACGTCACTTAGATATATCCAACATAAATTTACTTTTAAATAAAAAATATATTATTTCATTTCAACAGTTATTTTTAATAAAATTTTCAATGACTTTACTGCCGTGAAGCAAGTCAAATCAAGTATTTTGCCAAGTCATATCAAGTTATTCGAATCATTCAAAACCTGATTCAAATCAGATATCACTTGAATCGAATCAACTCGTATCAAGCCGAAAAATATATCCTGTGTTACAAGATGCGTGAACATAAATTTTAATAAAGATGGAAAATGATTCAAAATTAGACAATTACTATAATAATATGAATTTCAAAAACGAATTAAATCATTTGGGCCATCCAACTTTATACGACTAACCGTACCTATCATCCGATTTCATACGATATAATTGACTCAACCGACTCAATCGATTACAACGACCTAACTGCATCATCTGACTTTAATCGACTCATGATTTAACCTCGTTAATTGACGCATATGTCTTAATCTTATCAATAGACTTTATTCGGTTCGGTCAATAGACTTCAATCAACTCGTGACTTAACCGCATCAATCGATTTTGGTTGACACATATGATTTAACCGAATCAATCGACTGCATTCGACTTATATGACTTAACCAGATCAATCATCTTTAATCGACTTATATGATTTAACTTTATCACTAGATTTCACTCGAGACATACTTAATCAAATCAATCGATTTCATTCGACTCAAATGACTTAACTGCATAAATCGACTTCAGTCGACTTATATGACTTAACCGAATCATCTGACTTCAATTGACTCATGACTTAACCGAATCGATCGTCGTCATTGGACTTATATGACAACCAAATCAATCGACTTCTTTGACTTAACTTTATCAAGAGACTTCATTCGACTTATATAACTTAACCGAATCATCCGACTTCAATCGACTCATATAACTTAACCGAATCATCCGACTTCAATCGACTCATGACTTAACCGAATCAATCAACTTCATTTGACTTTTAAAACTTAACCTAATCAATAGGCTTCTATCGACTACGCGAGTCATTCGACATCTGAAGAGTTACAATACGTCATTGTTCTTGCTTGTTTTTGAATTGAAAATTTATTTTAATGGTCATAATAATATTTTTATATCATACAAATGCAATAATTCAAATATTTAAGAATAACAAACAAACTCTCATAGATTTAAAGAAAATATTAATTGTATCTGGCGTTTTTTCTCAATGCGAACACGAATTCGAACATGCATTTTTATATTTATACCACTTTTCGAAAGTCTGTAATAATTTAGAATGTTTTTTAGATCAGATATTTCCCAAAGTACTCCATATGGATCACCAGGAGTCCATGACAACTTTCAAGGTGTCCACGTCAACAAAATTGGATTTTGGAGATCTACGATAGTGGATCACAACGCGACTTGTTTTTATCTAATTTATTATTATTATAAAGTCAATTAATAAACGTCTTAACTCGGATTAGTATCTTCACTTTAAATGTTTCATACTAAACGTTAGTACAAATACAAATTTATAAAAAAAAGCGATAACGGCTAAATAAGGGCTTCATGGCAAAATCTAAGGGGCACAACACAAACAAGTTTAGAAACCCATGGTTTAGCTTTAGATTATGAGCTCTATTACTATAAAACATTTTATTGAAATCATCAAAAAATAATTTTTCTTTATGAAACTTAATTATGAATTTACAGCGCTGTAGATCTTTACCAATCACTAATCAGCCCAACCCCCAATTGATATCATTTGAACAACGTTTTATTTTTAAATCAGATCGAAATATTTTTAAGAAACATGACCGAAAAATTTTGCACATGTATTAGGCTCAGCCAATCGGCAAAGTAAGCTGATTAACATGAGCTTTTATTTGACTTCTTCAAAGGGCTTATAATTTTTAAACAAAAAGCAACCATTTTTGTGAATTTTGAGTAAATAATATAAATGTAATTTACTTACTGAGTGTAATAACCTGATGACACTGCCCACTATTCAATCGATCCGGACACTGCTTCAAAACAATATCAACAGTCAGATCATGAGACAGATCCTTCGGCACCACGATGTACCCTGCAGCATAGAATTTACCTTTCTCTTTTTGGTAAACTCTAAAGTTCGAAAAATCCAATTCAGCATTCTGCATATTCTCACAGTTGCCCACTTCTGAGACTCTCAGTTTCCTCTGAATTGCCGCCAAGGCAAACAACGGCAGCAAAATAATAATACAGTAGTAGCGCGTCAGGAACTTCATAGCTCTCTCGGCGTACTTGTTCCTTGTTGTTGCGACGTCAGACTTGACGCTGAATGCAGACACATGGAAATTGTGTAGTTAATTTATAAGAACTGTATGGGATGGAAAATAGGTTGTTGTGATTTGGAGACTGCTATGTCATTATGGTAATTCAGTAATTGTAATGATATTACAATTACTATTATCTGGTTTAATAGTTGAGCATGAAACGAGCGAGGAAAAATATGGTCATTAGCACAGATTTAGCGGTCAATACAATTATATACTAATTGATCATATAAAATTGCATCAATAATTTTAATCCATTATTTACATCCTGAACTTCCTGAAAAATCTTTCATATCGTGTCCTATGAATGATTAAAAAACTCAGCAATAAATAAAAAAAATAGTTATAATTAATTAAATCTGCTTTTAAAAATGTTATTCAAGCATCATGTTCAAATATAAATATATAGAAAATGATTTAAATATAATACGGATGAAGATGAAAATTTAAATTATAAATATTATGCACATAGTTGATTATTTACAACGATATTTAGTTCAGATAACTCTATTTATGAAACGTAGTAAATTTTATAGATTTTTCAAAATAGGTACATTAAATTTAATACAGCTTTCGGTAACCGTAGATCATAAAATGCATTTTACTTTTATAGTATATTTATGTTATTTATATTACATGTGCGACTGATATTAAAGTGCTTTAAGTATTAACTGTGGCAATTTTTGCAACTTCTTAATTCAATTTCTATTTATTCATAACAGTTTTGGGCTTTTTGAACATTTAATCAACCTAGCATTAGACATTTAGTCATAACTATGCATTTAAATTTAAACTGTTGCAAAAAATCTTGAAGCTAAAAAAAATTGGTAAGATGATTTTATATCTATTAAGAAACATATTTACTTTATCGATATCAATAACTTTAGAAGGTTAACTTTTCCACATTCTAAGAATGGTCATGATTCTTCTAGAGTAGGTATCTACATGTTTCTTTTTTACTTCAACTATAAATTTCAAAACTCTACTGATCATCAGATAACACCAAAGCAAAAAGCCACTTGATTCTCGTAATTGAATTTAAATTTCAAAACTTGTACAGATTACTACCCCAAGGGCAAAACTTGAGATGATTGACCGTTTCTTCGTAATTAATTGTTGCTAATCTTTTTATGATTTTGATGATACTTTTATGGTGATAGAGGCTATGCACTCTAAATATAGGCCTAGAAATAGTAGGTTCAGTTTTAATTTTGCTTTTTGAATCTTTCTAATTGGTTCATCCATACACCCGAAATCGTCGACAAAAATTGTCTCCACAGGTACACACACACATATCCAATTTTTCTGAAATATGCCAAAATATTCAGAATTTTTGATTTTTGGCCTACTACTACAACTTACCCTACGGGAAGTTAATAATGGGCAGCATAAAATTTTTAAAATTGTATCGATACAATTATAAAAATTACTAATTAGTTAAAAACAAGGGAGTTTGGACTGTCTGAATTATGTTGTTTATTGGATGTTGCAAGTTCTTAGGGCTAAATGCCTCTTACAGCTAGTTATTATTATTAATTAATGTAAGAGCAATTTCATCAGCAATGTTATTGATAATATGCACCTGACATACCTCCAATAAACCAATTTGTGATGTAATGAGCCTCCTCCAATTAGACATTGGTCGCAGAGGTTCGCAATTCACGTCCGAATTATGACATACCTGGGTCACTTCGATCTGAACATATGTAGGTCATTTATCGCCGCAGAATCCCGGTCGTAAACTTCGAAGCTTCCATACATTTCCAGCATCATATCAATAGTTTGTGTGTACGTAGTAAACCCTCGAACATCAATTTCTGCTAACATCTAAATAGTTATGAGAAACCATTGGAAACATTCCAAGATCACGTACGCTGATTCGAGATAATTTCAACCCACAGAGTTGCAAACATTCTATGAATTACATAGAAATTCAACTAAGCATTTTCATAGATTGTTATTTCATAATTAGCGAAAATCAGAATATTTTCTGAAACTAGTTGCTAATCTTTATTTCAAATATAAACTGCATATGAAATTTTAGAAGCAATAAAACTAACTAAGCAATTAATAAATACTTGCTGTATTGCATTTTTAACAAAACGCAATGTATTGCATTCTTCTGAAAATAGTTCAACTTTTTTAAGATGAACAAAATTGTAATATAATTTCTATATCGTTTAATAATAATAAAATAATACGAGTAAATATACCTTTAAATTAGATTATATGCATGAACATTATAAATATGATATTAGTTATTTTGAGATTGTTTGAGTATTTTTCTAATTATTTGGTATTAATTTTAGAAATTAAAAAGTTAGCAAGTTTAATTTGTTTTTAGCATGTATGTTGATCTTTGTTTCTCATTCAATATTTCCAACTAGGCTAAAAACATTCCTACTTCAAACTTGATATATCTTGTATCGTTCGTGATCATAATGAAGTTCAAATCATTCCTTGAAGTTGTCTATAATATTTGCTCTTCGTAATGACTTTCCGCATCAAATGCATTCGATCATCAATTTATGTGCTCGAACAACCTTAGTCACTTATAAATTCTGTGTAAATAGATACACACTTCTAAGAAAAAACATTAACTAGTACAGCAATATACTATTAACCATAAACTAAAGATAAATATCACCAAGAACTCTGATGGCTTGGAAAATGATGTAGTAATATTTTATTTTTAATAGAAAAATAAATGATGATGGTAAAACACTTTAATTTTGATACTATCGTGACTAAGAAATTGTAATTCATTGTTAATGTACTGAAAATGATGTAGAGTATGGCCGGTCATAAAGGTCCAATTAGACTATGAGTAATTATAGTGGACCCTCAGGGCTTCATGACATGTTTCAAGGGGTCCACGTCGGCGAAAAGGAATTTGAGACATCCAAGATAGTGGATCACAATACACTTTCTTAATATCATTTTTTTATTATTAAACTATTTTTTGTTATTAAAGTCGATGTCTAAACTTGTATTTGAATCTTTACTTTAAATGTTTAATACAACATTAGTACTAAAGTAAGGGGTCTACGATACAAACAAGTTTGGGAACCTTTAGTGTAAACAAAATAATAAACTACATCATAAAAGACAATTTGTATCAAACAAACTACTATAATCAGTTAAATTTCCAGTTACTTCCTAAGTTTTAAATAGTGGTTTTTGCTATTATTATAAAATTCATCATTCATAGACAGTCATCAGACAAATAGATACAATATCTTTTTTATTTTAAAGGAATTTTATATAATAATAGTTACATAATTTAATTAATACGAAATTCAAATTCCAATAAAATAAAATTCCAATTAAAATTCATCCAATTCCAATAAAAGATCCAATTCGACTTCGAGCAATTTTATTGTGAAAACCAAACTAATTGTATCAAACCAAATAACACATATCAAACACACAACTGATAATGTTTAGTAAAATCAATCTAAACAATCAATATAATCAATAATGTTTAGTAAAACTCTCAGCTATTTCATCATTTTATAATTGTGATCTTTATGCTGGTTTTCGTAAATTTGGCACCTGGTCCTATTCACCTTATAAGCGGGGTAAAATCGAACAGCTATAGTGTGAATAATTCCAATGTCTCATTATTAATTTTTAAGGATATTTACTAATAAAATAACGACCAATGCGAAATATATATTTTATGGGTTACTTCTTACAGAGATAACACTGTATATAACCTGGAACTAGTATTTCGTCACAAATATTCATAAGCAGAATTTGAATAATTATTACTTCAATTTATTTATTGTAAAATTTCTTTATTCAACTTAATGTACTTTTTTATAAACAATTTTTTGTTGCTTACACCTTGAAAAAGGGTAAAAGTTCTGTTGGTTCTTTATACCCCGCGCACCTGTTAGCTATTGTAGAAGTTATATAAAAACATCTATTGAATCTAACTTAAAATTAACTATTTATCATATAAAACACTTAAATAACGTATTGCTAAAAATTGTATTGTGCTCACAATCAAAAATATTAACAAGAAAAGAATTTATTTCCTTATAGCTACGTTGCTTAATTTAAGGCAATGACTGATTACACATCTTGTGTCCTTTACTGTCAAATATTGGTGTTGAAAAAATCCTAACTTCATTTGTTTTTTGAGAAATTGGTGGTGGACCTTTACAAACGCGGACCTTTAAGCCCTGCTCTATATACTACATATTAATCTTATAACGTTTATTTATTAATGCTATATTTAATAAAGAAACATCGTTTACGTTAACGAAGTAAAATTGATAACGGATTTAATCACGTTTTATCATTTATTTTCCGTGCCCTAGTCTACCTCTACCTTTGGCGGGAGACCCCCACCAGCACCCGCAGGAGAGAGCCCCACTTGTAGGAGCCCTATCGCACACTCGAGCGGTATGTCGTTCATTTATCTGGACCGAGATCTCATTTCTTGACATAGTCGGTCACCTTTAGGGTTCACGTCGGTAGAGACATCCATTTGTTCTACATTCTACATACCGACCCGTTCATAATTGCGAATGGCACCGATTGTACGAAGAATGAGAATTGTCCTGAAGTGGACTGACTTTGAGAGATGATGCGTATGAAATTAATCAATACAGGTCGATTATAATAAATATTAAGTGTAATAAATATAAAATAATTATATTCATTTACCCTTTCGCTACGAGATTGTTTTTAGTGTGCAGGTATGACACAGCTGTACAGAACAGCGAGCCGTCAACTAAAGCTACTAGACAGACCATGCACAACAACATATCTTATAATTTTTCATAAATTAAAAATTACGTTTCTAATAAACTACAAATCACAATGAAAAACTAGAATGCTCAATAGTTTAAGTCATAGTGATAAATTTTGAAGTGAAGGCTGACACGTGTACATGGCCGACACCCATATACACAGTACGCAAGCAGACGAGTGGATGTCGTCTATGGACGATACTCGTAGAAAAAGAATGAATTGTAGCACTTAGATCATTGCTTTAATTATAATGTATAAACTAAGCACATAAATTTGATCATCTTCACTATAGTATACTTTATAAGTTTTCAACAAATGCCATTGTCAATAATATCTGGGGTGTTCCGAAATGCAGATTCTCATTTGAAGCAGGTGCGCAAAGGTCTGGGTCTATTTTTGTAATTGTTTACCATACCGAGTACAATTCAATTCCATTACCATAACGTTTAACGGTTGCTACATTTGGAGATAACATTGCTATTTTGAGTAACAATAATCCTGTACTTGCTTCTAGCATTCTACAAATGTATCTAAATGCGAACAGTAGGTTACAGTTAACGATGGCGTATCATGACCATTAAAATATTAGACTATACATATCTCTTATATAAAATCATGAATTTTTATTTACAAAAAATTTATATCAACGGTAGACTGATTCAAATTACATGTTCAATGCGCCAATTAACATAAAAACTATGGTAATATCAAGTTAATTAAAAGAAAACTGAAGAACGTCTTAAATCTAAAATAATTCTTGACATTAGGCTACTCATACATATATATCATGTAATTCAAGTCCTGTAAGGTATTGCAGAAAATCAATGTTAGTTTCGGTAAACTCATTATTAGTATATCAATAATGTAGAAAATATACAAATACTTCATTGTGATTTGCAATAAAATCATGCACAATTACCACAATCGATAAAAATGTAATTAAAATCATTTAGTGAATCATTTAGGAACAATGTATTGTAGTAGTACCTTATCGCCTTGTTACATATGTTTGGTATACAATTATAATAATATTAAAATTATATGATCCTATTAACAGAAAAAGTACAACACAATATGCTTCACTAGTTATCTTTCATAACAATTCTATTATTACGAAAGAAACACCATATGATTTACAACTTTTGAATGCAAATTTTTCACATTTTTCATTTATGTCTACAGCATATAGAAAAATATTTATTTCCTCAGATATTAAAATAAAAATATTATATTAACCCTTTAAGGCCCAGGTAACTTTCAGGTCACATTGCAAATTTTTCGGTATTTCACCAAGTAATCATGGCCTTTGACTCAGAAATGGTACATAAGTCTTAATTCTATAACATTATCAAGCCCATCAATATAAATATTTATGGTTTTTGCTAGGTTTTTCAACCTGAAATAACATTTTCATACACAGAAGTGGTGGGATCATTATAGGCCGATACGACTTTAAAGTAGTCACATCAATTTATTAATACGTTTCAAAGTTAAAACAGAATTTCTTGTTGTTCATCTGCAAATATAGGCTTACAATTACTAATTTTTTGCTTCCCAAATTCTTTTTGGTGTGAAACAAAAGTTCAGCCAATATATAGTTAATATTGTATCATATTTTATTAATATATTTTCTAACTAGTATTTTACGGTATTTAATATTGCACGATACCAAGGTAGTCATGTGGATTTCATTCCCCCATATATATATACAGGTAGTCATATAATCTGTAGTCGACACTTCTAGAGAAAAAGTGAAATTTTGACAAATAGATGATTCCAACAAAATTAATACAAAAATCCTATATAAGGAGTTATTAAGCATCAAATGATTTTTATTTTATTAGCAAAACGTGCACTTTCATTTGTAAACATAAAAATATAGTTACGTTATATCTCTATGAAAGATTGTTCTCATTATTTTTTTCAATTATTCTAGTATTATGCTCAAATATTTTTACAACTAATATCTGTATTCGTTCATTTCAGGTGATGCAACTGCAATTGGATAAACAAATGCGCGCGAAAAAAATGTGCAAATATTTTGTCGAACATTAACAACCCAAATGTTTTGCATTCAAAAACTAAAAGCTCTTAATTTCTTATTACCACAGGCAATTCTTTTTTAAATGTATAGAATAAAAATTTAGGTACTTGTGGTGCAACAACTTAGACCATAGACAATCATTGTTTATGTAATAGACTTAAAAACAATTTACAATTTGACTGCCAACTTAATCAATAATTAATAGAAATAATAAAATTGAATAAATTAGAGTGTTACTAGTGATGACAGTTAGTATAAAATTATTTAAGAATGTGATGTAGTCGGCATATTTTGGTGTTCGAGTTCATATTATCCGTGTTATGAGTCGATGTAGTGAAGTCGGTACCATGACGGAACGTAGCAGCGCTCGTAGCATCGCCAGTTCGAGAGGAAGCGACGAGTTGCTGCTGAGTGGCGGAGTCAAAGGACGTAGCACTTCATCACTCTGTAGCTGCGATGCTGATAAGTATGTAAGTACAGAGATAAACTTACTTGGAGAAGTGGTGTATGTATTATTAATATATTATTTTATATCTTGTATAGATGCAATAGAGGCCATTTTTTTAATTAGGTAAATATGTAGTAAGATAATCTACAAAATCTCAAATTTCAAAAAGATTTTTTTTAATTTATTGGGCTTTAGTAATTATTTCGCAACATACAATGTGCAGACAGTTTTTCGCAAAAAAATCGAAAACAAAAGTTCAATATATCTTTACGTTTCAACGGTTTCTGAACATTTTGGCAGACAGTAGAAAAAATTGATGTATCAAGATGTGTGTGTATGTATGTGCGAATAAAATTTTTCAAATTGTCGACGATTTCGAGAACACGTATCAACCGATTTGAATGATTAAAAAAATATTCGATTTTTATTGATAAGGAGACGTGCTGATTGGTTTTTTACAACGGCGGGACTAGCCGTTCCGAAGATATTTTCACAAATTTAAAATTAGTTAAAATTTTTTTTAAACACTTAATTGACTCAAATATACTGTTTACACTAATAAGATTCGGTTTAATTGGACCTATATTTGCACTGATTAGTTCATTACATGAAATATGGTTTCATATGAGTTCATGATAAAACTAGACGCTGCCCATTTCTGTTAAATATTATACTTTTTACAGATGCAGCTGTAATATCAGACCGATTGTAAAATGATAGTTTAAATCGTTGTATATTAAGATAAAATAATACACTGCCAACAATTAGTTTTTCGAAGGTTAACGTATTACCAGTTACTTGTTTGAATGTTAAGATATTACATACAAAAGTTTTAAAATTCTATGTTATTTTTTCGATTGGTTTATTTTGGGTGCAAACGAATGCCCTTTACATTCTTGTCTAATCAAATATTATCTGTGATATAGTTCAAAGAATCTTTATTTCTGGAAAAATATTTTAATGATTAAAGGACAGTTTATAGACAGATATGAATTACAATAAAGGATTACTGTATACTTCGAAATATAAAATGTAATAGAGGAATTAGGTTTTGTATGGCTATTCTATATAAAGATTATTATGTAGTTGCATTAGAGCAAAGTTGTGCTTTAGAAATTAGCATATTCTTTGAGTTAATTTTTGAAGAATTGCATTCATATTCTATTGGTTCAAATTGCGCACACAAAATTTTTTACTTGCACGTTTACTTTGCAAAGTAAAAAAATCACAAATGTAAAATTGGATCAATTAGTTATCTAAACACTTAATTGTCTCAAATATACTTAGAATTTATACTTAAAAAAGAAATATATAAATAGTCTATTAGTTCAAATAGCGTTTTAAATATATAATTACTCTAGATATGCTTTAAATTCATTCTTAAAGAAATGATTTCATTCATAGTGTAAATATTCAAATCGTATTTCAAACTATTGTTTTAGATATAATTGACTTGAATACTTAAAAAAGTTAAACCATTTATAATGCTTTATGCATTGAATAATTCCCATAAATAAAATTTAAATTTATTTTTAAAGAAATGATTATATTTACAGTCTGAACTAAGTTGAAAGAGTAATTTGAACATTTGATTTGCCTCAATATATTTTAAATTTCTTTTTAGCGATTACATTCATTATTTTAAAAATAATACAAAAAACTGTCAAAAACTGTTTATTAATAATTTACTTGAGAACACATAACATTTGAATATAACTTTTTTTGACACAAATATAAACTTCTGCTTTCGGCGAGTTAATGAAAGGCTACCATTAATGCAGAGAAATATTTTTCAAATCAAAATGCTTAGAGTTTTTAACTATATTATCAAAAACTGTACATCCTCCTCAATAAAGTATCTTTCTGAAAATTTAAATAGCCATCATTTAAATAAACTAAAAATTTCATTTTATTACAACATTTCTCAAATAATAGTGTTTACTTACGAATAATGTTTTGCAATAATAAATTTAAAACATATTTTGAGAAATATAAAGTAACGTTCTTTGATATAATGTGAGGACTTAATTTTTGTTAATATAAATCAATTTTTGTAATAGATTTATTTAGCTGTTGACTTACTCTAATGCTCTTTAACCTATCCAATTAACGTTTATTTACTGAAGCAACTGTCCTCTAACAATATAATTGGTTTAGAGTTCTAAAACGATCACACACTAATTGTACTTAGCACGAGCTAAATGAGGCTTATAAATGGCGCCATAATTGAATTTATTAAATAATTCTGCACTCAATTCGGATTTAATGTGCTTAACTCTGACTTCGCAAAACATTTCGCAATATCATTTTGCACGCTGCATTGCTGAAATAATTTGAATCGCAAACATTGTATCAAATAAGGGTGTAAAAGATAATTACACATCGCATTATGGAATATTTTATTAGATGAGGATTCAGAAGGGTAATTTGATAGTTTGCATTTGTAGAAATTTTGCGAGAAATTGTTTCTGCATCCGGATGAAGGAAGATTTGCAAACTGTATTTACTATGCAATGTTGGATATATATGAGCGATTTTGTAGATCTAGAATGAAGGTGGATTAGCGGAGCTTTAGTAATACATACATAAAGTAGATCAAGTTATATATATATATATATATATATATATATATATATATATTATATAGTCAAATTGAATCTTGCCCTACCCTATATATATATATATATATATATATATATATATATATATATATATATATATATATATATATGGTTCAATTTGACTTTGAGCAATTATATTGTGTAAACCAAACCAATTGCATCACAACAAATTACACATCATACAAATAACTATCTGACATTGTTTAATGAAATTTCCAACTATTTCTTCATTGTAGAAATGTGTTTGCTGTTTTTCAACATTTTGTCACCTGGTTCGTTTTACGCCTTCTACTTAAAGGCAGTGCAAACAGGTCCAATGTGTTACTTTTAATTTTAAAGAACTTTATGAAAAATTAAATACA
Organism: Ctenocephalides felis; assembly: GCF_003426905.1. NCBI lineage: Eukaryota > Metazoa > Arthropoda > Insecta > Siphonaptera > Pulicidae > Ctenocephalides > Ctenocephalides felis. The sequence goes on from NW_020537324.1 coordinate 60,078,623, forward strand.
TTATTCAACCAACAGCGGGCATTTGGCTGTACAATCTTTTGCCCTCTATTTTCAAATATAGTTTTGAAATTTCTCATAAAAAAATCAGTAGTGGACTTTTTCACTTTTACGTTTTATCAGGTTATTTGCAACTTTTCAACTCTTCGCATACGTATAGAATAAAGCCATATTTTTTGGACTTGGTCCATAATACGGCGTTATCTTTATTGGAATATTTACAACCTGTGTTTTTATGCTTGTTTTGCATAGGTTTCTCTGGCTTCCCACTGGGGTATGTTTTTTTATGCTTTGCGCATGCAGGTAACCATTATTTTCTTAGTGGGGCGTCTAGGGGACAATTTACATTATTAAATAAAAAATAATACACATGAAGCAAATAAATATTGCTGAAGATAAAATTTTCATTTTTATTACGTTTCTATGTTTTTTCTTAGTAGTTTTTTTTGCATTTTGCTAAACTTGATAGCCATTTGGCAAAAGCAAATAATTTTTATTAAAACGTGGATGATATATTTAAATTCTTGAATGATAAATATATATTTTTACCAGGAGGTGCGTAGTGAGAATATTATTTTTCAATGTATAATGCAAACGAATTATTAACATTGGTAAAAGCAACTAGAAAATTAAATTAATTTTTAAAATGCATTTATTGTAGGCGATAGTGATCATCGCTGAGCTTATGAAAACACAACATTTCTTAAATAATTCCATAATATTATCTGTTCTCGATACAGCTATTTTGACTTGATAAATCATGTTTTCCTGATAGTGCCATCATGATGTTGGTTTTTCAAAACCGCTAAAATGTTATATTAGTACACTCAACAGCTTAAAACCTTCAAATAACACATAGATAATACAAATGTCAAGATAACATTAGTTCTACTTCAAACGCTGTTATTTCAAGGGATTTAATGTTATATTCATCTTTCGATATAAGATACAATATGTCATCTAAAATTGATATTACACTTATAAAAACATTTTAAAATAAGATGTGGATCAGTAAATATTTCCATTAGTAACAGAAACATATTCAAATACTAAGTTTTGGGCCAATCGTGGTGTTGTGATAAGGAACGTGGAATATTACTAACTAGGCCCTGGTTTGTTATTTTGCTGTAAGTTGAACAATAGTAATTAATTGCCAGCAAATAGTTTTGTTTTATGTGACATGTATATGTTGTGACATGTTCTTCTTATCTTTTTTGGGTAAAATTTGAACAGACAAAAGAAAAATCTAACTTAACTAATAAGAAGAAATACAGTAAGAAAGGAAAAGGAAAATTCAATACAAGAAAACAAATTAAAAAAGAAAACATTTTGTTATATATTGTTATTACATTACATTCATAGGCTTTGTTTGAATTATTATATTGTGTTGTGTTACATATTTCTGATAACAAAAGTAGCTATAAACCATTTTGTGCCTTGACGCAAATTGCTGGAACTTCCCGTACCAAATCATATTTTTTAAAAAAGATACTTTTAATAAGATTAAACATGTAAATAAAATGATTTTTGAGAATTTTGAAATTTTTGAAATCAAGTCATTTTTGAAATAAATTGTTTTCTAAAATAAAATGTTTTTTATTTTTAAATATTTTGGAAATTTATTTTATTTTTTCAAGCACTCGCGCTGCTATAGCTACATAGAGACAAATTATGGAAGCGCGTAAGCGCCGCACCGCAGTATAACAGACAAACAATGTTACGGTAATTTTTGAGAAACTAAATTATTGACAAAAATTTACTTTTTTAGAAAAAGAAGAATTTTTGAAACAAAATGTTTTCTTTATTTTGAAATATTTTGGAAATTTTGAACTTTTTTTCAAAGCAAGCCGACGCGGCGCTTATGCGCTTCCATATTTCGTCTCTATGCAGTTAAAATATCTGATATTTTGATGTGCATATGTCTAATGATCATTTTTGACCACCAAATGGCATTTTATTTTTATTTTTTTCACTAGATCTTTGAAATCGCTAGACCTGTCTTCCCAAAAATTTAATCAGTTCTTCACATTGTCAGTACAAATAAAATCTTATTTGAATTATTGAAATGATCCGTTTACTCAAAAACTGCATTACCATTTTTGGCACTTTTTTTTACGTATTTTCGAAACGACTAGACTTGCCTTGTCTGAAAACTAATCAGCACGTTTCCTTATCAATAGAAATCAAATGTTTTTTGAATCATACAAGTCGGTTAAACCGTGTTCTTGAAACCGTCAAGCAAAATTTGTATCTGAATACACACTCTCCTCACAAACACACACACACATATATCAATTTTTTCTAAGGTATGCCAAAGTTTTCAGGAACTCTTGAAACGTAAAGATATGCAGAAATATTGATTTTCAATTTTTTTACGATTACTATAACTTTTCCTACGGGAAATCAAAAATTAAAAACACTCTAGTACATAAATGTCAACACAATTACAAACACTCTAGTACATAAATGTTGGAGCAAATCTCTCGCCAATGGACTGAAAGGCTCTTCGTCTATCATTTTCCAGTATACTAGGGTATTAGATAATATATCACAAAGTATGAGCCATACGCCATGTTAATATAACGCCGGCATCATTCATCAGGGTAAATCCACTAGCGACTCCGCGCAACGCGACGTGCGAAAGGACGGATGTCGCCTCCTAAATAATCTAACGTTGCCCAAAGCTGGATGACGGGCTTTATTGAAAATCATGCCTCGTAGCATTGTGACGAATAGAGGTGCCTTCATTTGAACCACCATTCCGAGTCTATTTGAATATTTTGACCCTTGACAGCGAGATTTAAATATATACAGCAGTAGGTTTTGTTGACACGAAGTAATAGGTAAATAGATAGGATAGTGAGTTGTTGAATTTTTAAACGTTCAATTCAGAAGGAGTTAAGACAAAATTATATTACTATTATTGTTTTAAATGAATAATCAAAAATAATGAGAAAATCACCTACATAACAGAAATATTAACTTCCAGGTTATATATATATATAATATATATATATATATATATATATATATATATATCAAGTCAAGCGCTGTAAGGGATAGTTGGTATTTTTTTTGTATTTTAAAAAATTAAATGTAATTTAAATAAATTATTAAAGAATGTGTAATATATCAATAACTGATTTGAAATTACACTAAGGATGAGGCATACCATATACTCGAAACGTCTGTAATTACCAAATGAAGCGTGTGTTGAAAAATCTGAGTGTTATATATATATATATATATATATATATATATATCAATTATCAATTTAGAACCATTTGAGCCGCTGGGAGCAAGAAAATTCAAAAATGACCATTTTAAGGACCACCCTAATATATATATATATATATATATATAAATATATATATATATATATATATATATATACATATGTTTGTTAAAATTTAATTAAAATCCATACGTTCGTACGGGATTTGATCATTCTAAACAGTTATTCGGATCCAGATAATTCTGTTTAGAGTTTGTCAAAAGAAATGTTTAAGATTTAATTAACTACAAAACAATAATAATATCAGAAATAGTACAGTAGACCACAATACTACTGAGTTCCTACAAAAACTTCAAATTTCTGTGAGAAAAGGTAGAAAATGATTTGAGTAATTCTTTTTTGATCTGCTTTATGCAAATTTTTAATTAACGTTTTTAAGTAACATTTCATGAAATAAAGAAGTTTATTATAAATTTTAGATTGTTATCAGAAAACTGTTTTTTGGAAAATTGGTATTGGAGATTTTTACTCGCGGACCTGTAAGCGCCGCTCTATTCTATATATATATATATATATATATATATATATATATATATATATATATATATATATATATTTCGTGAACAAACTAAAGTGAGTGCAAAGTTAAATTGTGATTATAACCTAGTAAAACAATCCATTATGCAGTGGAACTGTATCTATTTGCAAAGCACTCGCGGATTCAACTTGTTCACTCAAAGTGTGTTTTCTAGTTGCCGTGAACAGTTTCTATTGTCCGAAATGCACATCTGCACTTTCAGCAACTTTTCAATATGCATTTTCCATTCCCTGGCATCTGTGTGTAATTTACATATTTCCAAATTTTGTTTACGAAATAAACTCCCGTTTAATTACATTATAGGATAAAATACACCACATTAATTCAAAATGTAGTGGCCTTCAATTTATATATGTAAAATTTATGGATATTATATATTCGAATGAACCAGAATACCTGCCTATAACTAAAGCCATAATGTTAATATAATATTTATTGAAATTTCAAAACTTTATAATGCTAAGTAACAAAGCTAGTATATTAGCAGTTATATTCCTCATTCTAAATTATGTCCCAAATCATTTTTCTCTTAACGACTACAGTCGATATATAATATTGATTATCTTCATATTTGCTTCTTCATGTGATGGCGTACTTTTAATATGTGTTTGTGTTTCTATTTGTGTATGGGCTAAATAAATTTGACATCTTGAAAGTTTTCGAAGCCGTAAAGAGCAAACCTCCCAGGAGAAAACGTTGTTTGTTTTTGGGATATAATCCAATTTTTGTTCCAGACATTGCTCCGTTCAATGTGCTTTTCTGTCGCAGAAGTATATGGAATAATGTATTTTCTATTAATTAGACCTATACGTAAGAGAGAAACTTTATGACTAATTTTGAAAAAGATGAGATAACATAATTTACACAAAAAGATATCACTATAAGATGATTTACACAAATAGATGTCACTATAATCCTAACTACCATCATTAACAATCTTTCCAAATATTACAATATTTTGAAAAAAAGTACATAACCAATTTTATCGGCATAAAATTAAGAGTTTTAACATTCTTGAGTTCGTGAATTTTACTATTATCCAAAAATCTTAAATTCACAACCTGGCATTATGAATAGGCTGTCAATCTGGACCTACGGTATAGAGCTTTGGGGTTGCGCCAGCATGTCCAACATTGTTTTAATGCAACAGATGCAATCCTTAATCTTCAGGCAGATCACCGACGCACCTTGATATGTAAGTAATAAAGTCAACCATGACGACATCAATATTCCTTTTATTAAGGATGTAATTAGCAGCAGAAGTTCAATCCATCACTCCAAGCTAGAAAACTATCCAAATCATCTTATAGCACCTCTACTTATGACTCCGTCTACTAGAAGGTCGAAGAAAAAATTTATTTGGATTTGACATAACATAGTGAGCTGTTCATTGGAACAGTTTCACGGATTATTTTGTTTATATTATAATTTTACCTTTATTTTAATTATGTTATGAGATGTAATTAGTATTATTTTTATTTTAACTTTATATATTATTTTGATTATAGTTTCCGTCTTATATCAGCTCTGTAACTCATAGAGCCATTTTGGCTCTGATTGTTATAATTTAATGAAATAAAAAAACAATGAATAGGCTGTAATTTCACGAGTTTTCATTCCATCTACCTTAAGTATTTTTGTCAGTTGCATTATAACAGAAAAGTGTATTAAATGAAGATAACACCTGAAAATTGATAATAGATTTAATAAAGAATCATCTTAATATAGAAATGTTATTCGACCCTCAACACCTTTACGCTTAAAGTGCATTCTAGTGCCATTGCCGAGAGATCTCGTCCTCTCGCCTTCCTTGCACTTCGTGCAGATAAGCAAACAATGAGATCGTGCTTTTTTACGGTCCTTCGCTCCTGTTGCTTGCATCTACGAAGTTTCTTATTCAATTACTTTCCTGACCAGAGGAAAATAAAATATTGCGAAATCACAATACATAAACTGAATGGATACAGCCAGCCAAAGGGTTAGGTTTATAATAATAATATTGAAGTTAATCTGTGCAATGATTGAATTATATAAATATTGGTTAATTTTGCCATTTATAAAAAATTTTATAATTTCTAATGTATAATTTTCAACTAAACGTAGGGTAAGTTATAGTATTCGTCCAAAAATCGCAAATATTTTTTTTCATGTATTTACGTTTCAGAAGTTTCTGAACATTTTGGCATACCTTAGAAAAAAATATGTATGTATGTGTGTGTGTTTATATGTTTCGATACAATTTTTCGTTCACGATATCGAGAGCACGGAATGGTTCCACAAATATTCGATTCATATAGACAAGATGATGTGCTGATTGAATTTAGGCCAAGGCAGGTCTAGGCGTTCCAAAGATACGAAACAAAAAGCGCTAAAACAATAAGTTTTTGATAGAACGGCACATTCGATTCCGAATGATTCAAAAAACATTCGATTTGTATTGAGTGAGTGTGGCTTTTGAGATACGCAGCAAATAATTGGAGAAACGGCGCATCCGATTAGATTGATTCAAAAACCATATTGCTTGTGTCGATGGTGTAATGGTATAAAGTGTTTATTTTGTTTCTGTTCTTATAGATAAACAACAGTCGTCGCTCATATGTAAGCACTTATATCATTTAAATTTATCAAATACGACGCTAAAATTTACAGTATTTATATTAATCATTTTAAAATATTTAGAACAATTATTAGTACTTATTAATAAATTTTTATTGCTGATTGATTATTATTATTTCGAGAATGTTTAATTACTGTACGGGATGTTCTAGCAATTTGCCTTGAAACAATGCTATGCATCACTAGTTAATTTTATTCATACTCATAATTTTATTGATTTCTGATAATTTGATTTTTTGAAAACGTTAATGTTACTGATACTGATGAGTAGTAGTAGTAATAGTTAAATATACGTCGTATTATACATAAAATGTATTTTTAATGGCAAAAGTATTTACATTTATTTTTTAGAGAAACGATTTTTATAAATATTATTTTGAATGCAAAAAATGATCGAAATGATTAACAATTACTTCTATTTTTCTTTGGAATTATATATGTTAATTCAAATGAAATAATTTATTATGTAAAACTATAGTATTTAAATTTAATGATTTTTAGTTTCTCTTTTTATTAACAATAAAAACATTAGTTACTTCGTTTGACTTATTTTGATTGACATTAATTAAATATAATTATAGATAGAAGTTACCCCAGTGGGAAATTACTATTAATTTAATGGATCAAGTTAATTGGCCATAATTTTTTGAGTATTCTCAATTCTGATGGAAAGAGCAGCGGAGCAACGAGTAAATTTGGCTGATTTTTTAATTTGTGATGATGATTAGTGGATCTTATTTTTGTAAAGTCCTTAATACGTAGCTTTTTCAGTTCATCGTGCAAAGTTTTATTGCTCACATACCAAGGTACACCTGTCATCATTCTAAGTAGTTTTGATTGGGTCCAATGTACTAATACCAATGCCACATTAGATTTGGTAGAGCAGCCCCAAAGCTCTATTCCATATGACCAGATAGTTTTATAAATCAAGATTTTTTTCAAATGCTAATTTTAAATTATGTCCGATAAGCTAATAAAGTTTCCTGACTCTGGATTTGATATTTAGATTTTTGTAATGATGTGAAATAGTATGCGATCTAGATGCATACCTAGGTATTTAAAATAATCAGCACTTGGTATATTGCTTGGTAAAGTGATGAATGAGTATAATATATTGTAAAATGTAAATTTTGTAAACAAAATATAATAGAACTAGCTCTGTCTTCATTTGATAATCACAAATTAGATAATTTACCAAATGATATGACATTATTAATAAATTCTCAAAATATTTTAAATTTCCCTGATACAGATAGTTTATTTAATGGCTTAATAGATAAAGTTTTGAACTTTATGCAATACTATAAGTAGTAACTCTTTCATTTTATATAGAGACGTCCAAAACTACTACGTTCGTGAGTGTGTCACGTACGAACACGTTTGAATTGTGTTCCGAGCTGGAAATGCGAACACCTTGTTGCGGCTTCAACTATCACAAATCACGGAAACGCGGTCTTATAATACGATAGAGATTTTCGGAGATAAACAGAAAGTGCAACAAGTTTTAGATTCTTTTCGGTGGAGGTGAATTGTAGTAGCTATCACACAATCTTGTCCCGGAAAAAATTATTAAGTCGTCAAAGTAAATTATCACTAGTGCTGTATATCATTGTACCTGAAGGTAAATTGCAATTTAGTTTTCATGCGGTTATGGCTATTTAAATATTAATGTTAATATCTATATTCATCAAGAAAACCAGTTTGTTATAAATTGATTAGCTCAGGTTTGCTTAGACCAACTCAGTTTGGATTGATTAGGTTCGGTTCGTTTGGACTATCTTTGTTTTGGACCGATTAGTTCATAATATGAATGGTAAAAAGAGTTTGGGATTCACCGAGATGCTGTAAAACTCTGCTAAAAAGGTAAAGGTTCAGATAAATTTAGTGGCTATATCAGACTATTCAAAGATGATGTTTAGTTTAATTAGTTGTACATTTAGCTAGATAAAATAGTACACTCCTTGTCGATTGTGCGCTAAAGGTCCAGATAATATTAGTGGCTATATCAGACTATTCAAAAATGATGTTTAGTTTAATTTTTTGTGAATTTGTCGTATAAATAGTAAAGATAATAATTGATATGTTATTGTTTGATTGTTGAGTTAATACTGAAATTACTCAGTTGAAATTTGAGTTAATACTGATGTATAAAGTTTTAATAAATTTATATATTTTTTAAATTTGTTTAATTTTGGGTGCAAGTTACTTAACATTACATTCATTAACCTTTATTACATCCATTAATCATATATTGAACTGTGATTTATGTGGGTCGAGTTCAAAGAATATAACTTCTTAGAAAGATGCTTAAGGTACTGTTTTTGAACAGGATGCATTGCAATATAAGGGATTAGTTTATACTACGAAATACTGAAATATTGCGATGTACGACTTATTACTATTCTTTTTGAAAAAAATTCTTTTATATTTATATATAATTTCATTACACCAGGGTTGAGCCTTAGGGGTTACCACACTTTCTACATAACTTTTTAACGGACAATATTTTATGTTCCTCTATCCAATATGTATTCATGTATTCTATTATTATTTAAAAAAAACAGAAATCAAACCTTAAACATCCTATGATTTGTTGAAATAATTTTATTTAACTTTGTAATGCGTTTATTGTTACAATTTCTGTAGCATCCAATTTGAATTTCAGCAATTATACTATAAAAACCAAACTAACTACATTACTATATATAGTATATATCAAACTATAAAACTATGTTTAGTCAAATTTCCATATACTTATACTTTATGGAAACCTGTTATTTTGCTATTTTTCAAAAAAGTTGTTACTTCGTTCTTTTTACTTCATAGGCTGGCGTAAAATGAACTACCATCATAAATTTTTTTGATTGGAATTTCTGTTACTATAATTTGATCATTAGTCATTGAAATACAATTATTGAAAATCAAGTATTTGAAATAGGTACTTGGGCATGTTTTTAAAAAAGATCAGAAGAATTTACCATCAGACTATTGAATATAATTTGAAAAGATAAAAGACTATTAAATATAATTTGAAAAGACCAAAGACTATTGAATATAATTTGGAAATAACGATCCTATAAAATAATCATTAAGGACTTTATATTTAGGTATCGTCCATTAAACAATAGTGCTTATAACCAAAATCGAAATTTGGTTATTAACCAAATAAAAAATGTTTGTTAAAAAATTAATAATGTGGTCGTATATCTCACGATAGTGATGTCTTCGAGATTTAAGTCTGATTACTTATAATTACATAATTCCTTAGTTTACTTGTTTTTGATATAATGTTGGTTTTACCCACGTACCTTTGAGCCCAAATTCACCCAAAGGATATTTTTTATAGTCGTCTAATTTCACTAGGGATTATATGTTGTGGCATATCAATGTTCAATTGCAAATATACTATTGTCTATACCAATATATCGTATATTATATACCATCTGACTGTCCGAGGTGGGTACCGAACTTCAAACCGATGATTCGAAGCCCGTAGCTCTAACCAATAGGCCATAAGAGAGTTCGTATAAGTTTTACTCAATATCAGATAGTTCTTACTTTATTGTTTCTACAATTCATTTCAAGAACTTATTTTTCAATTCTTTATATATTTTGTTAACATATATTATGGATTTATACGTTTGATGTATAATGTATGTTATAATGAAAAGTTCATATCAGCACGAACCACGTAACATACTTCATAATTTCCGAACGTAGGTACTGACGAAGTTCCACGGTTAAATATTTATGGCATTAGAAAATTACATTTCAGGAATATCGCGTCGATATAAATTGCCTAGCGAACCGCATTGAGCTAATATAAAGTATCGTGGTAAAAGTGCAGAGTTCCTTCGCCAACAGAACAATTTGTTAAGCACGTCTGCAACATTAATTTACGAGCTATCGGCGATAAATATTCGATGTTTAATGCGATATGTAACTTCCAACCAAGAAATACATACCGCAATTATGTGCTCGGGGGTACTTGATCATTGGCAAAAATTTTAATCGGTTTTGTGAAATATATACTTATACTATAATCTAACGTTTATATATAATTGGGTAGGGCGGACACAAAGGTAAAATTTGACTTTTAGAGATGATACCGCCTAAACCAAATGAACTAAATCACAACATATAATACATATCAAACTATCCATGATCAAACTATGCACAGTAAATTCCTAATTAAAGAAATATGCTCTCTTCTCTATTTTTCCAAAATTTGTCATCTGCTTTCACCCCATATGCGAGGTAAATAGGAAAAGCCTTGAGGCAAAAATATACAATGTCTCCAATTATAATTTTAATTGGAATTTACAAAATAATAGCTACATTATTTAATTAAAACGATATACAATTTCTATGGGAGTTTTTTTGGCACAGATCACACTGTATACAACCTGGATCTGGTTGGAAAAACTATTAATTAATTTAGCTTTTGTTAAATTGATTTTTTTAACTTTATTTACATTTGGATTTACTATTTTTTATTATTCACACCTTTGCCAGTGTAATAGTTCAGTTTGGCCTTTTTACACCGCCAACACGTAACCTTTGATAGAGGCTATATAAAAAAAAAGTTAAATCTAATTTAACAATAAAAATATCTTATAACATAATTATACAACGTATACATAAATATTTTGATATCATGAACTAAATAAAATAGTGCAAAATCAAAAAATACTAACAAAAAAATTACTTTTGTTTCGAATATTGATACATAGCCGTTTACTTCCTGATAGCGTCATACAAAAATTAAGGTCATTGCTGATTACATATTTTTTGCCTTCTATACATATTTCATTGTATCAACCGAATAAATAGTTTTACTAATAAGAGAAATATCAATAAAATTATAGGTAGAATAACTTGAAAGCGAAGTAAAATTTGTATAATTATAATATAGGTAAAATTTTTGGAAACAAAAAACGGTTTTGATGATATTGCATATTAGTTACCATAAAAAATCATTGATCTGCTGACTCTAATTTATGTTGTATTTACAATTTTTTTTAAAATAAATGACTTTAAATATTGCAAATTTTATATAAAAATAGTAAGATAACCATTTTAGCTTCTACCAACACAGAAATTGAGACAATTATCATTATTGAATTTTAGTTTATTGTATATTATAATGTATATTACTATAGTGTAACATTTTAGTAATCAATCATTTACAGAATTAATAATAATACTTTCGTAATTTTTTGCTTTTGATGTGATGCACTCGTCTCTCGATAAATATAAACATCATCTACTTGAGTTTTCAAACTTGTCTTATTTGTGAAAATTCATAGTAAAATGTTTTATGCATATTTTCAATATGTTTGTTTTGTGAGATTGTTATTTTATTGGAATATTGTTTGTGACATCGGTTCAGATTGTTTACGTGCAATCTTATAAATCATTTATTGGTTCTTGTCTTCAACTTTATGCAATATCCTATATTGGATCATGGCAGAATTTCAATAGAAGCATGCACATCGACATACATAAAACTTTTAAGATTCCTTCTGACTTGGAAGTACTTGCACAAAGGCTACTTCGGATATATAATGAAATTTTGTATGAGAATTCTAAATATTTGTCCTTGTAATCTTACAAATATTTACAGGACACAGAACTTAGCACACACAGACACATATATATATATATATATATATATATACTCGTATATATATATATATATACATATATATTATCATCAAATTAAATATCTTTCATCATTAGAATAATATTTAATATATGAAGCTTTTTCATATAGTTATTTATGTATGACATCATGTACATAATTGATCATCGAAAAACTTCATAACTCAATTATGATTTCATTGTAATGAATCTTATTTATAATATTGTGACAAAAGTCATGAATATTAAAAACCATCAATATTTTATTATGCTGCTAATATCAATTACCCAAAAAACATAAGTTTCTGAGATTTGATAATGAAGTTTTCAATAAATCAATCAATTCAACGTCTTTCTGATTCTATTAATTGTGCCAATTAAATTAACTTCGACTGCAAGCATTTACGATTAATTTATAGCCTCGTTTTGAACGTCCTAAAGGTTTTTAGTATTTATTCGTAATCGAATAGAGAGTGCAATTAAAAGTAAAGCCTGTGTAAAATCTTTATTTTACTCTTTGAAATAGTTTAATAGTTTCAAAAAGTTGAAAGAGGAGAGTTGCGAGCGTAATAGAGCAGAAAGTATTCATTCATTAAAAATCAATTAAGGTAGAGAAAGAATGGATTTCTGTCACTTTATATAAATTTAATTATGTATTCTATATAGTTGCTAATAAAGTGAAATATTCCAAAACAGACTAATATGAAAAAGTTAAAAATATTTCAAATCAAAATTTGGGATTATTTTTAAGTTTTCAAATAAAAATAATTGTTTTGTCAACACAACCAAAATGTTTCTTAAATCATTCAAATTGAATACTTTGTTCTCTCAAAAACTACCTGTCATTTTTTGCACTTTTAGCTCCGTATCTCTGAAACGACTCGACCTATCTTTGCAATAAACTAATCATTCCCCATCAATACAAGTTGAAAGTTTTTTTGAATCATTCAAATTTGATGCTCTTTTCTCTTTATTAAAAACTTTATCTCTATTCTTTGCATTCTTTGCTCCAAAATGACTGAGCCTACCTCTGCCAAAAACAAGTCAGCACGTATCCTTGTTAATAAAATTCGAAGTCTTTTTGAATAATTGAAATCGGATGTTGATTCGTGCTCCAAAAAAGCGTGGACAAATTATATCCACACATATACAAACACACACATACACATAACCATTTTTTTAAGGTATGCCAAAATGTAACTACAAAAGCAAGATTTATGATAGTAGTAAGAGTTGATTTTTTTTTGTTCATTGTGTTTAAAAATATATAATTAGATTACGATTTGCTAAACCCAATAGTTAAACCCAATAGTTGAACTGTACTGCATTGATTAAATGAGGTAACTGTTACTCCATACACCTCTTTAAAATTAAAAATAAAATAATGGAACTTCTTGCTTCCTGGCCACCCTGTCTATGAGATAAAAAAGACTAGGTAACAAATTTTTGAAAAATTACAAAAAACATAGTATCATTATTATAAATCAGCTTGGAATTTCAATGAACATAGTTAGATGTTTGTTTGGGATGTTTAATTTGTTTTGATGTAGTTGGTTTGGATTTCACAGTCAAACTGGATCTTTCTCTTTTGTTCTATCATATGTATCTGCAGGGAAATACATGCTTTTGGTTTAAAGATGTTTCACATCGTAGAAAAACATTTTTTTTTTTAATTTTTACTCCGCTTCACAACATTTTTAGCCACCACCATTATTCATATTATTTTCCAGCATATTCTATAAATCTCTTACATATATATATTTTTCATACATATATCATATATACTTTCTCTTCTTATATCATAATCATCCATTCAATTTTTCTATCGACTGATTTTCATTCTTCATCTTGTTTCTCAATATGTTCTTCTCATCTTCTAAACTAAACTTTTTTTTCCTTCTTACTTCTAATACAATTTTTCCTTGTATTCTACAAATTAACAATTCTTAATGTAATTTAATATTTCAATATTTAATTCTGGTATTGCTGAGAATACGAAGCGAATTCCTCGAGCGTGTGAGTAGAGAACGGTACTGAGTGAACTATATTTTCTCCTTTACTTTTAAATATATACATATATATATATATATATATATATATATATATATATATATATATAAATAAATCATTTCCATTCAGTTTTGTTTCAACTGTTCCTATTTTCAATTCCAGAACGGTCAGCCGTACGACCCCCATCGATCGCTCATCTATCAGTACAGTCTGGACCGCCGCGCTCCGCGTCACACGTACACCTGCGAGCAGAATGCGAACATCATAATGCGATTGGAACGCGACCGCCAGAATTCGAGTTTGAAGCGCCAGAACACCGGCAAGCAGCGGTCGCAGCACGGCAAAACGAAGCCGCGGCATTCGACCAGCGGCACGCATTCGAGAAGTGTCTCTGTCACCGACATGACAGATGCGATGAATGCGAATTTGCCGTTAACTTTGGAGAACGCGAACGCGTACACGATAGGCGACCACCAGGACGCAATAGTGACGACCATAGACAGACACCACCAGCATCACCATCAAGTGCACTTCCCGCAGATAGAGCCGCCGGTCAAGTGTAAGAAGCACAGCGCGCACAATGGTGTCGGATACGCGACGCACGGGTAGGTCATGAACTCACGAGGACACTTTAGACATAGTCGTTGATGGCGCATAGTATACTTATTATTTGATTTACTTTTTGCACATAGAAGTACTACATGTCACATCTTACGGCACCGTGCCACACCTTACAGTTAAATCTAACTTTTTCTAACAGTTAACATTATTCGTTTTGAGTGACATTTAAATCTGTAATTATGTCAAAATAAACTCAAATTGTTTTATAAATTTTTATTTCTTTATACTGTTATTAACTTCCCGTAGGGCAAGTAATAGTAGTCGCAAAAAAATCGAAAATGAACATTTTTTTGCAAAAATTTCTGAATATTTTGGCATACCTTAGAAAAAATTGATGTATGTGTGTGTGTGTGTGTGTGTGTGCAAGTATGTATGTATGTGCGGATATGAATTTTCGTCGACAATTTCGGGAACACGGATCAACCGATTTGAATAAATCAAAAAACATTCGATTTGTATTGATAAGGAGACGTGCTGATTAGTTTTTGGCGAAGGCAGGTCTAGCCGTTTCGAAGATACGGGCAAAAAGTTCCAAAAACGGTAACTCAGTTTTTAAGAGAACGGAGCGTACGATTTGAATAATTCAGTAAACGTTTTACTTGTATTGACAAGATGAAGAATTGATCAAATTTTCATGAGGGCAAGTCTGGCGGTTTCGGAGATCTAACAAAAAAAGTAAAAAAAAAAATGCCATTTGGCGGTCAAAAATGATCATTAGACATATGCACATCAAATTATCGGATATTTTAACTATAAGTATAAATTTTGTTTACATTTCTATGGGTTCCGTACCAATGTTTATCCGTTAGACAGCGACGCGGCGCTTACGCACTTTATATTTTGTCTCTATGCAGTTAAAGCAGTACGATTGCTTTGAAAAAAAGTTCAGATCTTCGAAAATATGACAAAATAAAAAAAAAGTAATGTCAAAATATTCAAAAAGTAATTTTTTGTCCAATTTACAGTTTCTCAAAAATTTTATTTTTTCGAAGTAAAATTTTTTCAAAAATGTTAATCGTTTTTAAAAAAATAATAATTATTGGTACGGGAAGTTCCAGCAATTTGCCTTAAGGCACGATGCCTTAATTGCCTTAAGACAGAATTCCACTTACAGCTAGTTCTGTTATGCGGCAGAATCGGTCCCTTAGTATACTATATACTGAATTTGGGCGATCGAACTTTTATGAGGAATACTACCATCTTTTTTAGGTTTTTCTAGCATATTTTTCAAATCTTTGTTAAATATTTCCTTTACCATTCGAGTTTATCACGCATTATAAAAACATGGTATTTTGGTTTTCAGTAGTATTTAATTATTTAATGATAACCACACTCATGGTTTTTACCCATCTTAGATTTATTGACTACTATTAATATAAGAATTTTCATTAAGTAAGAACTGTAATAAAATATTAATTTTGAAAAAATGCAACTAATTATAAAAACCATGTTGTCTTTGTTACTTTTTGAGACATCAAACCAAAAGGAACGATCAATACATGAAACCAAAAGAAACAAATCAAGATTGTAACAAACGGGAAAAGAATTCTTTGCAAAAAGTGCAAATCTCATCTTTTTTGTGCATCCGTTAGTCTGTTTCTAAAAGTAGTTAGAGTAGAGTAGAAGATAAAGCCAATCATCTTTGGCAGGTTTCAATTTTTTTTTCTGGGTCACGAATGTACGTGAATGAACCCTGCAGTGCTTGCGAAATGTAAGTGTCACTTTGTTTATTGTACAAATGTAATTTTTTCTGAAAATGAACAACAATAAATGAATAAATCCAATTTTCATCAAAAGCCTTTTAATTGTAATAAAATTGGCGAAAATCACTAGTGGTGGCATGAGTTCATTAATTTATTAAGATCAACCTATTATAAATAAATACAAATAACAATAAATAGTCCTAAAAAACATACAAATCCGCTTCCAAAATAAACTGATTACTCCGACAAGACTGTGGTAATGACGCTTAACATCTGACATGATTATTATTATGATTTTCTTTATACTATACAGTCGCGAAAACGTTACTGAAACTATACAGTTTTTAAATGAAGCCACTGTATCATTTAGTTCATATATACCATTTTATCCGTATTTTTTACCATTTACTACAATGTAACTACTTAATACTTTTAAAACATAAGTTGGCCATTCGTATTCATTGATTAATATTTTATTGATGAGGTCTATAGATACCGCTTTAAAAAATTGTCTTTATTTTTATATATCTATAGATTAAGGCTATAAAATTAAAAATAATTTCCGATGAGCCATTATATTGAGTATTTATTCTTTAAAACAAGTACAGTTTTCTTCATGTATTTACTGTAAAATGACTACTGTAAAATATTAACGATATCGTTCGTCTTGATCACAGACTATGTTGATGAAGTCTATACCGTATTAAAAATTGAATTTATTTTCGAAATACTATATATTGGGCAAAAGGAAAATTCTATTATTATACCCTGTACACTCCTAGTGAAGACGTATTCAATAGAAAGAAAATATACTCGCTTCAAAAATAAATATTGTGTATTTCGTTGAACATACTGGTTCGGAAATTGGAATTCTAAATATAGAAATCTTGTTATCATTCATTGTAGGCACGACCACAGTTGCATCGACACAAAACGGCCGACGACTCCTCATAGATTCGGCGATCAAGGTAAACCGGCTACTGCTTCCATCAAAATAACGCCTTGCGGTAAATCACCCGCTCCACCGCCTTGTGTTGTGGAAGACTCTCGGGGTCCTTCCACGGATGTTTTTCGAGAATTGCAAAGAACTGGACACACGCCAAGGTGTCCAAGGCGGTTTCATGACCAACCACCAGTTACGGGAGAGGGCGCACATTTCGAGTTAATGGACCGACGATGTTATGGTTCCGAGCCGGATCTCGCACCATACGACATCGCTCGACATTTGGCTGGATGTCCGCAGGCTGCTAGGGGATACACGCACCTAGAAGTAAGTGAATATTATTTTAGTGGACATTATTCTAATTTTGAATGAATCTATATCATATCCTTTTACGATTGATCAAACATGCAAAAAATTAATTGCGCCAAGTATTGAATTTTGTTTGTTCTTTACTGAATCATCTTTGATTACTTGACGTTTCTAGTGCAGAGTTTTAAGGATTCAAGTCATTTGATAAAACCCTGCGTCTCAGTAGAATAGCTTTACGTGTTGATCACCCTAACATTTTTTTTTACCTAACGAACAGTTAAATGAAACGAATTTTGTCAACGATTTCAAAAATTTCGTTGATTTTTTATAATAAGTTTACCTGTTGATTAGTCCAACCGTTTTGTTTTCTAATAATTTAACAGTCGAATGAAATAATTTTTTTCAGCGGTTTCCAAAATTTCGCCGCTTGTCATTACGTGTTGATTGGCCTAACCGTTTTGTTTATTTGATGAATACTTGAAAAATAAATTTACTCAACTTTTTTAATAATATGTTTTTTTTTCATTGATGGAATAAAAGTATTTTAATGAAATATTTTAAAATGACTAAGAGTTGGTAGCATGAATCAACAATGGAATTTGTTACATTGTTTTTTTTTGTTCAGTTTTTTTAAATTTTTAAGTAACTTAAAATGATTATGTGATACCAAACTTAACCAATCAATAATTTCAACTTCAACAGCGTTTTATAGTAATTACAAATAAAAATAATAAAATTTAAGTTAGGTCATTAAACAAGACATTCAAAAATTTAATAAAAATAAAAAAATTGTTATGACTTTACTAAAACACCAATTTAAATTTTCAAACCTATAGATATCTTTTTCTCATCCTTTGCTTACTAGACATCATGGAGAACTATACGATTTATTTTATATTCAATTGATTTTTCAATATGAAATACACCATATATATCACAATTTCTGTTGGCAATTATGCAGAAAATGATTAAAACTGAGAACTCTGCTATTAAGTTGTTAAGTTGAAAGGGTTGATATTTACCAGATAGAAAATTTTCACAATGAAATATTTTAAAAATACCTATGAGTTGGCACTATGTATCAGCAATGGAATTTGTTTTTTTTTTGTTTTGTTTACCTTTATGGAAAGCAACCCATTTCTGATTTTCTTGAAACACAAGTAAGCAATTTGAATTTAATCATGACGTTGTAAAATCGAATGGCATGCGTTTGCGTATATGGGCTCGTTTTCTCGGAAAATACGCTGTGCTTTTCAATGACTCACTGCGCTAGATTTGTTACATTCGGAGGGGAAAAAGCGCGTGTGATTTTCGCACACGAATTGCTGAACATTCGCGAAATACGCAAAATGTTTCGCGATAATATTATGATTTCAATTCACACGTTACAATTGATAAAAATTATGCACGTATTTGTTCAAATAAAAGTTTCTCGAAGTTGTTGAATAATGCTCATTTGCTCGAGAGAGAATATTCTGTCGACGAAAGGAAAGTTAGTCCGGAATTTAAAGTTGACGCAACGGTGAGTTTTAAAAGCGATGTTTTTCACTTGAGAAGTTTGGTTTTCATTTATAGTTTGGAAGATTATGCATGGCTGTATAAATGAAAATAGACGTATACTTACACACAAAGCCACATATATAAATACATATATATATATATATATATATATATATATATATATATATATATATATATAATATACATATACATATACATATATATACATATACATATATATACATATATATACATATACATATACATGTATATCTTATATATAAAAATCGAGCTCTCTTTCAAATGTCTAAGTAAAACTCGAAAACGGCTAAACCGATTTGGCCAGTCTTAAGCTTTAATAATTCGTGCCAATCCAGACTCATCTGAATATCCGAATATCCGAATATCCGAATATCCGAATATCCGAATATCCGAATATCCGAATATCCGAATATCCGAATATCCGAATATCCGAATATCCGAATATCCGAATATCCGAATATCCGAATATCCGAATATCCGAATATCCGAATATCCGAATATCCGAATATCCGAATATCCGAATATCCGAATATCCGAATATCCGAATATCCGAATATCCGAATATCCGAATATCCGAATATCCGAATATCCGAATATCCGAATATCCGAATATCCGAATATCCGAATATCCGAATATCCGAATATCCGAATATCCGAATATCCGAATATCCGAATATCCGAATATCCGAATATCCGAATATCCGAATATCCGAATATCCGAATATCCGAATATCCGAATATCCGAATATCCGAATATCCGAATATCCGAATATCCGAATATCCGAATATCCGAATATCCGAATATCCGAATATCCGAATATCCGAATATCCGAATATCCGAATATCCGAATATCCGAATATCCGAATATCCGAATATCCGAATATCCGAATATCCGAATATCCGAATATCCGAATATCCGAATATCCGAATATCCGAATATCCGAATATCCGAATATCCGAATATCCGAATATCCGAATATCCGAATATCCGAATATCCGAATATCCGAATATCCGAATATCCGAATATCCGAATATCCGAATATCCGAATATCCGAATATCCGAATATCCGAATATCCGAATATCCGAATATCCGAATATCCGAATATCCGAATATCCGAATATCCGAATATCCGAATATCCGAATATC
This sequence comes from Ctenocephalides felis, assembly GCF_003426905.1. Lineage (NCBI taxonomy): Eukaryota > Metazoa > Arthropoda > Insecta > Siphonaptera > Pulicidae > Ctenocephalides > Ctenocephalides felis. Next base: position 60,098,990 of record NW_020537324.1, read on the forward strand.
CGAATATCCGAATATCCGAATATCCGAATATCCGAATATCCGAATATCCGAATATCCGAATATCCGAATATCCGAATATCCGAATATCCGAATATCCGAATATCCGAATATCCGAATATCCGAATATCCGAATATCCGAATATCCGAATATCCGAATATCCGAATATCCGAATATCCGAATATCCGAATATCCGAATATCCGAATATCCGAATATCCGAATATCCGAATATCCGAATATCCGAATATCCGAATATCCGAATATCCGAATATCCGAATATCCGAATATCCGAATATCCGAATATCCGAATATCCGAATATCCGAATATCCGAATATCCGAATATCCGAATATCCGAATATCCGAATATCCGAATATCCGAATATCCGAATATCCGAATATCCGAATATCCGAATATCCGAATATCCGAATATCCGAATATCCGAATATCCGAATATCCGAATATCCGAATATCCGAATATCCGAATATCCGAATATCCGAATATCCGAATATCCGAATATCCGAATATCCGAATATCCGAATATCCGAATATCCGAATATCCGAATATCCGAATATCCGAATATCCGAATATCCGAATATCCGAATATCCGAATATCCGAATATCCGAATATCCGAATATCCGAATATCCGAATATCCGAATATCCGAATATCCGAATATCCGAATATCCGAATATCCGAATATCCGAATATCCGAATATCCGAATATCCGAATATCCGAATATCCGAATATCCGAATATCCGAATATCCGAATATCCGAATATCCGAATATCCGAATATCCGAATATCCGAATATCCGAATATCCGAATATCCGAATATCCGAATATCCGAATATCCGAATATCCGAATATCCGAATATCCGAATATCCGAATATCCGAATATCCGAATATCCGAATATCCGAATATCCGAATATCCGAATATCCGAATATCCGAATATCCGAATATCCGAATATCCGAATATCCGAATATCCGAATATCCGAATATCCGAATATCCGAATATCCGAATATCCGAATATCCGAATATCCGAATATCCGAATATCCGAATATCCGAATATCCGAATATCCGAATATCCGAATATCCGAATATCCGAATATCCGAATATCCGAATATCCGAATATCCGAATATCCGAATATCCGAATATCCGAATATCCGAATATCCGAATATCCGAATATCCGAATATCCGAATATCCGAATATCCGAATATCCGAATATCCGAATATCCGAATATCCGAATATCCGAATATCCGAATATCCGAATATCCGAATATCCGAATATCCGAATATCCGAATAACCGAATATCCGAATATCCGAATATCCGAATATCCGAATATCCGAATATCCGAATATCCGAATATCCGAATAACCGAATAACCGAATAACCGAATAACCGAATAACCGAATAACCGAATAACCGAATAACCGAATAACCGAATAACCGAATAACCGAATAACCGAATAACCGAATAACCGAATATCTGAATAACCGAATAACCGAATATCCGAATAACCGAATATCCGAATATCCGAATATCTGAATATCCGAATATCTGAATATTCGAATATCTGAATATCGAAATCTCGGAATATCTCTAAAAATTGATTAGAATATACATTACTTAGCAAAACAACGTTTGCCGGGTAAGCTAGTATATATATATATATATATATATATATATATATATATATATAATATGTGGAAGGGTATCTTTATTGTACCAATAAAATATATCATGTGAATTAACAAATATTTCGTAGGATTTTTAATTTTCACCCTTTCACTCTTGTAATAAAAAATATGCATTTCTTATACATTGAACATTGAATAATAATAATCAAATTTATTTCTATTTTCATAATATATTTCTTTCTAAAAATAAAAATGTAATTTTTCTTATCAGTGGTGTATGCTGCTTTTAAATATGAAAAGGACAACCCAACGAAATTTTTCATAAAAATTGTGCCTATCTAACTACTATTCTTACTCAAAAATATTATTCACTACCATAAGTACATTACACCAACTACTGAAAAAACAATCTTTAGCTTTTATCTGTCATAATTTTTGTTAGTAACTAAAAACTTGTAATGATTCTAGTAAAAACATTTTATCCCAATATTCTACTTTATTTATAGTAGTTTTATTCATTCCAACATGGAAAATTTCAATTAGGACATTCTTTATCCTCCACTTCGATTTTTGTTAAATGTCCATTAGTTTGGCTATTATACCAGGTAGTATTCCCATCCAACAAATGAAAACGAAACATCGTTTAATAAATTTCCTAATGTTTGAAAAAGTTGTTTTTTGTTAGTATAGAAATTTTTCCTAATAGTTTTTATCTTCCAACAAATGTTATTTTTTAACTGTCAATTTTACAAAGCATGTGCTATATGTTATTTTTGAATGAACAACCCAAATATTGTCGGTCTATCAAAACGCGAAAATCTCTTCCATAGACAAACTTAAACAAACACAGGAAAATATTTTTTCAGCTTATCTGTCATAATTTGCGTTAACAACTAAAAACCTGTAAATTTTTTGAAAAGATCCTAATTCAAATTGAAAAAAAATATTACTATATTTAAAAATATCTTTATTAACTTCGATAGTAGTTTTCTTCTTTGTTAACAAGGACAATTTCCTTCAGGATAGATTTAATTTCCCTGATTTTTGCTGATTGTCCATTGTCCATGGCATTCCGATCTAAAAAAAACTTATTATTTTAAACCAAAAATATCATTTAATAGATTTAATCATTTTTAAAGTAGTTATATTTTTTATTAGCATAGACATTTTTCCAGTTTTCAAAATTTTATCTTCCAACAACGTTTTATTCTGAATTCTAATAAATGAATACTAGTATGGTTATCATACTTTGGCTTCCTTACCCAAAAAAATATTATATTTTACTGGAAATTTTATTTGTAATTAAAAATAGCTCTATTTGAAATTAACATAAACATTGTTTCTAAATAAAAATTTCCTGGAAATCACATTTTGTTCGGAATTTCAATGAATTCAGTCTATCGCACCAGTTGACATTCTTAACCAAAAAATGCATACTTTATTCATGAAAATACAAATCATTAATCAACAGTATTTTTTTCATAAAAGTCTGCAATGTTCCTTAATAATTTTTTTAGATCTGAAATTTAATAAATATCCAATTGATAGTTCATTGCTATAATTCTCTTTTTATTAAAAAAAAAAATCAGTTTTTTGCTGAAAATGGCATTTATGAACTTTCAAAATAGTTTTGATTTAACTCTTCCCACTAGTTAATTTAATAGATAACTTCTAGGCAGTATGTCATCGAAGTCAGTATTCTCAACAAAATATTTATATTCCAAAAATACCATTTCTCAATCTTAAAGAAATATCTTTCTAAAGATAGTTTACATATCCTATCGGGAATGTTTTTTCTCGATTTTAATTTACCAGTCGGTTGTACCTAACACTTGTCAATCTACCCCAACAAATAATCATTTTTTCCTAAAACTAGTTCATTGATTAGCATACATATTTCACAAAATTGATGCTAAACATTCAATAAAATTAAAATTTAATTCAGCGATCGGAACTTCACGCATAATTCTGCCGGAGCTATAAAATCAATTAACCGGTATCTGCCCATAAAACTTGTATCGTTCTCGCACGCATCGCGTCGGCATTGGCACTTGCGCTAATACATATTAAAGCCGCAAATCGTTTCTATGGGGCACTCGATCATCGGATATCAAATAAAGCGTCCAGAGTCCAGTTTCCAGTGTCCAGCCAAATATTTATTGCGACCGCCGCCACAAAGAATAACCCTAATTGGATGTGGCCTCCAAATGGTCTCCGGCTTTCGCGCGTTTGCAGGTATTACACGTTTTTGGTTTCGATTCGATATGATCCGGTTAAGGTTTCAGTTATGTTGTAGGTACTAGAACATTCGGTTAGAGGAGACAAGTGCTAAATACCAAATTATGTGCGGTCATTGTAATTATACAGTCAAATGCGAATGCGGTATTGTTGAATACAAGCGTATTATATGCGATTGTTGATTATCAGTTCAGTTTAATTGGTAATTTATTTATAATTTTTTGAGCAACATATTTTCCAAATATAACAGTAGTCTAATCAATGCAGTTCACATTCGATTTATTGTTCAATCCAAGCATGGTACATATATTCATTCTGTCAAAAAGAAAAATTAATTTGTAATTTTATTATAAATTGACCAAAAATAGGAAAGTGTTAGCACTTTTGTGAATGGGTGATAGTTATTCAGTACTGAATTTTAAATGAAAGTTTTTTCAAAATATAAGATCAGTTCTAATTACTGTTAGGCATTCCATCGTTTTATTTGAGTTATTTTTATTTCGTTTTCCTTTCAGTGTGTAGATCACTATGACTAAAGATAACCTAATATAATATTTATTTATTTATTTCTTTATTTCTTTCTTTTATAATAAGGCTCATGTTAATATTTTAAAAATTTAATATAATTTAATAAACTATACATTTATCATTTAATTTATTAACTATAAACTTATTTATATTTAATTAATTTTAATTATTTTGAAATATAAATAGTTTGTTTCATAAAGATTTCATAAAGTGTTTATATATTGCAAGAATTTTTTTAACACTGTAATAAGTATTTTAATAAATTTTATAATACCTTTATAATATAATTTTCTTTATTATGTCAAATAAATAATATGTATGAGAGTATCGCAGATTTTGTAAATTTCTACGATTTTAATTTATAGTCCTAAAGATTTTGTTTCATATATAAATCTTGAACATTTGTTGGACTTTGAAAATTGTTCAGTGAGATTTTGCAGTTTGACGATATATATATATATATATATATGTATATATATGTATATATATATATTGTATTTACAAGTTCGACAATTACGATAAGCCTTTTAATATACATTATTTATTGGTTATACGTGTCGATCAGCAGATTTCACAAATTCAAAATAAATATTTTATAAACGCATCGCAGACGAATATTTCATATAATATAGTAAAATTGCAGGAAATGAATTAATAAACTACTTCTCATTATTTGATTTTGGGAAAAGTTCTAATTTTCGATTTTTTTGTGGGGGTGGTGGGTTCGTGTGGGTATGATTGTAACAAATTTTGTGGGTACGATTGTTACATATTTTTTTATTTATCATTTTTCGGGTGAAAAACTAAACATTTAAAAAAAATCTAACTTAACAAGACAAAATACGAAAGACAAAAGTACAGACAAAAGCAATAGAAGAAAAGAAATATTACAACTGGTTTGTGGAAGCTTATATTGTGAAAGTAGAAATGTGATTTTTGACATTTTTACATTTGTTACCGCTGGAATAATGATTCTGACTATATTTTAGTGTAATATTTTGAATGATTAGTAAACTGGTAGTTAATATTTAACATTTTTGACTGATTTTAAATATAAATTCAATCAAAACATCACTAGTCGTGATGGTAACCTTATAATTAATTATAAAAAATAAAGTGATCGCAAAGTTCAGTTCAATTTATTTCTTCTTAACTTTGTTTACAAAATATATTTTGTTATATATTGCCATAATTATTTAATAATATGCAATTGTTTAAATTAGTATTCTGTGTTTTGTTACTTGTTTCTGACAATAAAATATGTTATGTATAACTAAAATAGGTTATGTATAACTTAAATAGGTATAAACACTAATATAACCATTTTTGGTTTTTACCTATTGTCGTTTACCTTATTTTTATGCCTGTTATAACCATTCTGGGGGTGTGAAGAGTGGCAAATTTCCAATTACAACTATTTGTTTTGAATGCAACTATTACCAACTAGAAATATCGAGTTAGTTAAGAACATACAAAACGAAAAGATTTTTCCATCAATGCATCAGCCCTAATATCATGTAATAAGTTAAAAATATACAAACACATATATAGGCTTATCAGTAAAATAGCAACATGAATATATGGGTATAATCTATCTACTTATATATACTATAAAAGTACCAACACGTTATATATAATTTCAAAAATTGTATAGCTAAATTATAAAATAGGTTAAATAACCAAATAATGTAAATCAAAATCCAAAAAAATTAATAAAAAACTTACTATTTTTTATACCATGGCGTAGCCTCAAGATTTTCTAAATAGCAAAAAAATATAGTGTACGTTTATACCATGACGAAAATAGTCGTCATTACACAATATTGTGTATTGACGACTATTTTGTGCAAATGTGCAAAATGCATTAAGGCAAAATACTACTCACCAAAAGTTTATTCATCATTTCAAGACAAAAAAATGATAGCTTTTAGTCGTAGTATAATAATAGTGTTATCTATAAATTTTGTCCAAAACAAAACAGCCAAAGGTTGTGAGAGTTTTTAATATAATATAAATATAGTATGGTTTACCATATACACCTAGTTGTGGTCAATTACCTATACCTTATTTCGCCGTTCTCCTCTATCCTAGGCGGATGCCAGTTGAGTGGTTTCGCGTGTCGTAGTCACGCCAAAACTGATGCAGTTCGTCGCATCATTTCCGACCGCCGCCGTTCCGTTGCGGTGGAGCGATTCATGTCATTGGTTCAATTATTGGATTGCTACGAATCCAGGAATATTGATTTTCGAAATTCGTTAGATTTGTTTGATTTAGGAGACAGTTGGATTTATCATTGACATCATTTGCCAGTTTAGACATCCCTGATGCGGATGATTTAATGGTCTGTTGGATCTGATATGACTGGTTCGATGTGATGAGCTTAATTGAGATAATATGAGGAATATAGTTTGTCAGTATTTAACACGCCAAGTTTTAATCTTAATCCCGTGCAATGATCGCCCGAGTGATTTAACTGTTATATCTTGCTATGAAATCGAATTTTGAAACTATTGCAATTTGATTATAAATTTGCTTTTACAAACAATTAAAATTTGAAATAATAATTTGATCAACAACTAAATAACTAAAAGGTGAACATATTTATTCTGACACATCGTTTGTTTATATCAAGTTCCAAGCAAGTTCAAAAAATCATTATATATTAGTACAATGTTTAATGTATCTTTATTTCAGTTATAAAATTTTTTGAATTTTTTGCTTTTTATCTATACAAAATGATTCATTTAAATCACTTCATAAAATTATTCGTGGTTATTTAATTATAAACCGAAGATCGCCAAAAAATCCAACTTTTTAAGTTATTATGAATCATTTGAGACTAAAATTGAAATATGTGCCTCTTATTTGAATGTTCATAAGCATGTGTACGTATTTGGTTGTGAGCCAAAATTTTGCATTTCCATGACATTTTCTCAAAAGCAGCTGAACCAATTTCAAAAATTTAGAAGTCTTTTGTTGAAACCCGTTGATAAATAATTCTTGAACATCTTGAATAATTACCATATAAGTATAAAATTTTTGTTTACGTTTTTGTTAAATTTAAATTAATATACATTAGTTCAAGTCTTTGCAAAGTTCAAGCTATTTATTCGTAATTAATTCTTAAATGTTTCTGACAATTTTGACCAAATATTTTTTACGATGATGATGTTCATAGTATTAACGAATCTTTGACATATTATGAATCTATACAAAATCTTTTATTTATGAAAGTTTGTTGAAGTTTAAAGAAATGAGTGGTATCAAAATGTCAATGAAGTTCTATCGTATTAATTATGTCGATTATTTATTTTTATAAGGATGTTCTCGCCATTTCCTCAAGACAAAATTCCACATACACCTAGTTTCAAATATTTTTGATCGGTTTTATTTACTCTAGCCATAAACAAATATCTAAAATTTGTAATCAATTACATTTATTATTATATATAAAACTTCTTGATGAGATTGTAATAATGAATCATAAGATCCTAAAGCATATTAATTTTCTTTTTAATTTCCCATAAATCTTAATAACTTCTGCTAATAAAACATGATTGAGGAAAATACTGTATAACTCAATATTGAATAGAAATAGCAATAGGTCTCAAGTGAAAATAGCCCTCTGCCGAAATTGCTACATTCAATCATGAATAAAAATTAAAAATGAAAAACCATCATTATTAGAGAAATTATAATATCAAAATACATCACAGATAGGCCAATTCTTGGCTTGCTTTCAGAAAAAATCACGTAGTTAAGAAAAATCATAACTTTCGTATCCTTCAGTTTTGATCGCTGTTAAAAATGTATATAAAAAATAAGTCAAAATTATACAATGATCAATTGATACAATGATCTTAAATTTTATACACTTGAACCAAAAAATTAACAAAAAAAATTTAATTATTGGGTTGTTACTTTTAGAAATAGGACATTTATGGATTAAGAAGTCAATTATTTCAAGATTAGATAGATTATAAATCTATGTTTTGATTTAAGATAATGCTGATATTACTGCGAGATATAACTTCTGTAAGATCCGCATTTGATACAACACTAAGAATCGTGGAAAAATGCCCACATTCTGCCCGTTCTCGGGTTAAGATTATTCCGTGTGCACAATCAATTATCAGTCTTCATTCCTATTCTGTAACATTTCAGTACATCTCTTAGCAAGTCTCTTGCTTCAGTCGGCACTTTGTGAGTTTATTGATTATCCTAGCATTCGGGGTCCATATATTATCGGCATTTCTCAGCAATGCCGAATTCCAAAGATGTTCTACTAGCCAAACACAAAATTAATGGATGTGTAATCACTTATTGTTATTCTTGTTATTCCTCCAGATCATTCATCGAAGGTTCTGGACGGTTTTCTGTGAGGGATACGTGTTTATTTATAACTAGATGTTTGTGTGCTTTCATAAATTATAATAAACTTTTCTTATATTAAATATTTTATTATTTACCATTTAAATTTTAAAGGTCTATGATTTTTTTTTCGATTATAAGTTCTACTCCTAACTTAATTTTATATGAATACTTCATATTTGTAAAATTAATTTCTTACTAGAAATTAGCAAATTTCTGTGAACTAGTTCACAAGAATAGTTTTGAATTTTTTAACTTCCCGTAGAGTAAGCAAAAAATCAAAAGTAAAAATGTGTGCATATCTTTTTATTAAGACCTTTCGAATATTTTGGCATAGCTTAGAATAAAATAGAGATGTGTGTGTATAGAATGTGTTCTGAATGGATACAATATTTAGTCCATGATTTCGAGAGCAGGGATCAACAGATTTTAGTGATTCAGAAAACATTTGATTCCTATTTAGGAGGAGACTGCTGATTGGCAAAAGCTGATTTAGCAGTTTCAGTGATTTGGGTAGAAAAATACAATAAATTGAAATTCAGTTTTCGCGTAATCCTATTATATTAATTCAATAGACATTTCATTCGTATTGACGGCGTGACGTGTTGATTAGTTTTTGGCAAAGACAGACTCAGCCGTGTCGGAGATGTAAAGCTAGGAGTGCAACCAAAGATACTTTTTGTGATAATGGTGCATCCTATCAAAATGATTCGAACCAAATTTTAATTCGAAAGGCAGTTCCAGCGGTTATGGAGTTGTAGGAAAAATAGTGATTAACTGGCATTTTGTGAGAAATGATTATTTAAAATCATTATTATTGATTGATATACTGATGACAGGTAGATAGCTAGAAAGCTAGACGAGTTGTCTTGTGGACGAGTTGTCTTGTGGACGAGTTGTCTTGTGGACAAGTTTTCTTGTAGACGAGTTTTCTTGTGGACGAGTTTTCTTGTGGACGAGTTGTCTTGTGGACAGGTTGACAAGAAGACACATAGATTGATAGTAAGATAGACATGTGGAGAAATAGTTGCGTTAACTAGTGGACAGACAGGGAGGCACAGAAATAGACAGGTTGACAACAAAGATGTAATTTATATCATAGCTATGATTACTAGAAACTAATAACCTCATAATTTAGTGCACTTAATAATTTATTGATAATTTTTGCGCATACGTTTCAATATTAATTAAGCAACTGCGTACATAGAATTGTTTTAGAATGAAAAGTGAATGAAATGATTTTTAAAAACTTTTCATAGATCTACTTTCACGTTTACAAATATATATTTGAATCTATTTTCCATCAATTCTAGTCGAATTCTTCAACTGAGGTGCTGAGGTTACGAACAACCCCGAACGTTCGCCATGTGTCAATATATGTCAGTCGAAGAAAATAGCATTCGGTTTGCACATTTCACAAATGTAATCTTATTCAGAAATGTCAGTTACAAATGCAATGATCTAAAGTTCAACTACATACGTAGTAAATAAGAATTTAAATGAAATCGTATCATATTTTATATGATCGATATTCACAATAGTTTTTCTAGTGGAAATAGACAAGCTGTTTTTCTACATTTCTCATGTCTGTGATGTGTACACGTTTATCATGTTCTAAAGAAAAAGGGGTAGATATGTCAATATATACAATTTGCTACATAAATGTCAATTGAGAAAAAAAACTGATGCTTATTGAAGCAAAACTTCTTTAGGCGCGACTAGGGTAAAACCCGTACAAATGCAACGGAAGTGCATTACGCTCGAACTATTCGTCATTCGCTTTCTATGAGATCATTTCTATACGGGTCCATTGTGATTAGTCGTCGTGTATGTGAATAGAGATCTGTTGTTGTTTGCGTACCGATATCAATAAGGAAATCGGCATAGATAAATAAAAAAATTTAAAGTTACATTGTAGTACAAATCTTGATTAATGTAAAATGCCTAAATCACAATAATATTTTATTCTGTTTCTTAAGAAAATAAAACAAATTAAAACATTTGTGCCGTGTACTAAACGTGAGTATATTGATTAAAAATTATTTCTATGTGATTCTAGTTTCTATAACTTTTTAAAATATTTAAATAATTTAAATAATTAATTAAAATTTTTTAAATTATTAAAATAGAAAATATTTCTAGGTGAGACAGATATTACAGCTGTTCAAAGAATGAGATTATATCGCCTGCAAAAAAGTAAAAAAAAATGCAAGCACTCAATGAATGTATGTTAACTTCAATTACACGAAGTTCTTCAAACACGATTACATAATGAGTGAAGTTGCGAAAACAATATTTTTTAGGCGTTGTTTAACATAATCCACTGTGTAAACGAATATTATAGATTTTATGAATCAGCAATTATTTCATTTCTCTAATAAAGGTTCATTTCTAAATGCTAATTACAATGACAAACCGATCATGTCATATTTAAAGTATGACTATATATTTGAAGTATGTTATACATATTTTTTATGCTATTATAAATATATAGTTTTTAATTTATCATTATATAAATGTGTATAATGGTTGGCACTATATTACTAATAAACATTATTCAAAATTGTTATATTTAAACATTATTCAAAATTGCTATCTTATACAGTAGCAAATAAGTTTTACTTCAATCGCGTGTGAACCTTACGCGCACTCTTTTTTTTATTGTGCTATTGGTTTTTCACTGATTAGTTAAAATCGTCCTAAAATTGTTAATCGATTGCAATAAAAATAATATATATTATGTCATCATTTATCAAGTAGTTCCATCGATTCACTTTCATTGTCAAGCTATCAAGATGATAGTATACATCAGTAAACGCATGTAATATAAGACTTGTTCACATTTCCTCGAAGGCTGAATGTGAGGATATGCTGAGTGATAAAGCTGTAGAGAGATATATCTCTGTTGAGAAATACACATAATAGTATCCTTTCAGATCTACTTGCCTTTTTATTTCAAATCGCTGTAACCCATCCATGTCATTGTAGATACGGGATGGTTTTTCTGAAAAGGTCTTTTCAAGGCGAAAGGAAAATTTCCGACGGATTCTATTTCGATATAATTGAGCCGGCATTCGAACTTAATGATGATGACATTTAACAATTATGATTGATTTAGTTCGAATGATTGATTAGTGCTATTTTTACAGCAGCTTTTTTCCATATTAGTTTCGAACTATTAATTGATATTAATTGTGCTGATTTATGATAGATATTCAGATGGCAACTACATTATTATTAAATATGCTACTTAAAGAGCAACCTATCGACGTTTTTCGAGAGCAAATTAAAATAACATGGTTAATAAATTAGATCATTTTTAGATTAAACATCGTGCCTTGCTGAAACTTCCCGTACCTTAATGAAATATTCAAATAGATTAAATGTTTTCAAATAGATTAATTTGAAATAAATGAACAAAAACTTAATAAAGCGGAGTTAAAATGAAAAATCTTATCACATTTTCCTAAAATTATATAAACTGAATAGTAAAGTTAAAATTATTTATTTTAAGTATATAAGTGAGCTTCAGAATTCTAGCCAGAACTATCATATTTTCGGGAAAATAAATATTATATAATATTTTTTTCTGACATTTTGAAATCATAAAAAGTTTTCGATTTGGTTTCTTTAACACAGGCAAAAAGTTTTTGAATCATTCAAATCGGATGCTTCGTTGTCTTAAAAACTGTCATTTTTTTATATTAGCTTCGTATCTCCAAAACGCTTGGACCTATCTTTGCCAAAAACGAATGACAACTTCTCTCCATCGTTACGAATTGAATAGTTTTTGAATCATACAAATCGAATGGTCTGTTCTCGAAAAAACTTAATATATTTTTTAATTATACTGATTTGTGGTAGGCATTTTGATGGTAATTAATTTTTTGGTATTTATGTTTTCAAAATGTAAGCTATTGAACACATTCTACATTCAAAATCCGAATTGATTATACATTTGATTAAAATTCTGAATATCAGAGCAAAATTCTAGAAAACATTGTATGAGATGTCATTTTTCAATATTCAATTCATTTTTCAAAATGTTTCTATAATAGTCTCGAATAATTTATAATCAATTTATATACGTAAGAACTTTACAAATTAGTGGTATTTCACTTTAGGGAAAATTGCATTCAATAAGAATTCACAATTAGCGCCCTTTAAAATCGGGACAATAATAAATTTTTAAATTTTTTCTGTTCTTATCCATGCAATTTTTCAGGCCTATATCATTCAAGAAACTTTAACTTACAAGATTCATTAAAATCATTAAACAAAAATTATTCAACAATTAATTTTGAAGAAATGGGATGGCTAACCTTGCACGTTTTTTAATCAATTTGATGTAAAACAATTCTAATAAATTTTAAATGTTTATAAAACATAAAACAGGCAAATCAGAATTTCTAACAAAAACATAAAAATTAATTTGATTATAAGAATTATTTGAGTGATCTTGGATTCAAAATATTTCGAACAAATTAATAACAATATGTAGATAATCGTACTCAATCAAATGGATCTTTTTTTTATTGGATCTTTTATTTCATCTGAAATTTATGTATGTTTCCAAATTAACTTGTGTGTAGTAATATTACAAATGAGTTATAAACATGTACACAAATTGTAAAAGTTTATGTTTAATTAACAGAATTCTACAAAGAACAGTTTCAAAGAGATTATAAGAGTATTGATTCATATACTTTTTCACTCCAGAGTTATTATTATCAAGAAATTCTATGTGATTGTGGTTGATGAAAAAAGTTTTCTAAAGAATAAAACTAACGGCGAAGAATATAAGAGAGCAGGTTATATGCCAAATATCTTCTGAATTATTTTTCTGAACAATATGAAATCTAAAAAATATGAATAAAGATTTATGAAGAATTTCTTAATAAATAGTGCCTTTGTAATCTCGTATTTTTAATTGACTTTAACTAATAATTTAATAGTTAACTAATCTGAGATCTTAAGAAATTTATCCATATTTACTATTAAGATCTACTGCGATTGACCTATATGAACAGTTTTTCATTCAATTTCAAATTACATGGAACGACCTATGAAGATCAAGTAGGATCAAAATGTGATTATTTTTTTAGTTTTCAAAGAGTTATATAGACTTGACATTAACATCGGATCCTTTCCTTTCTTTTCGAAATTGTTTCAGCCAAGCTTGTTATTTTACTTCTGTATAAATCCCACGTTGATCAAAACAAGCCTATTCAATGACTTCGTTTTTCGTTTGACATTTTCTAAATCTTTCGGGATTTGTTTGTACTACTCAACCCGTATTGTCTATATTGGCTATCGGTCTTAATATATTTGGAAAAACTTTGAACACGAAATGAAAATGGAATTGATCATTGAAAAGCCTTTTAACTTATGTTTGGAAGTATCAGGTTTAGGCAGTATATGGCCTACTTAAAATATCTCAAAAGAATTTGAAAAAAAAAATTGAGTGAAATCATGATCCAGTAGTTGTTAATCAACGTTGTTGCCACTGAGCTATGGCCACCTCTAATATACATATTCTTATTTTTTTTCTATTTTGATATACTATTTTCAAAAATGTAATTAATGTAATTTTGTTTCCATAAAATGATAATATAATCCATAACATAATGTTACGAATTATAATTTTTTTATGTCGCAAAAATATCAAATTTATCTTGAAAGTATTCATTAATATGTATTTTGATATTGGTTTACTACTAACTTTACTTTCCCTTTGAACACAGATTGGTATTAAATTCAAAACTTCATGATAAAGCTTTACGAAATACTACAGGATTATTAAATTTCTTAAAACTTTATAAATACAAAGTTATGTTTACTTAAAGTAACTTAATTACTCACAAAGTAACTCAAACTAATATTTTATGGAGAAAATCAGTGGTCGAATAAAAGTCATCATAATAATTCAGAATAAGACTTTTATAATGATCTAGTTTGAGCAAATCGTAAAATACACACAAGTGGGTTGTATTTTTTTATAATGCTCTGTCAGCTTTATTTTATTAGCAAACATTAAAATATACGATCTATATACGTTTTATTAGGTTTTAGTTTACCGGGTTTTGTAATAAAACCACTTTAGCGGTTAACTCCTATATCTTGTTTGTTTGATAGTCAAAATAAAAACGAAGCTCAATTTTATTTTTGTTTGTCTTTTACGTTTCCTATTATCATAGCATATAAAAAATGCACTGCAATTGTATTTGCTTTGATACAAAAACACAATAATAGATGTAATTTTTACGTTACAACTAGCCCGAAGGTTTTGTTCCGAATAATTGGGCCGGCCGTGGTCCCGTGGTAAGAACGTGGTCTAGCAAATCCTAGTCCCGGGTTCGAATCCAACTGCGGCCGGCTCGGTATCAAAGCAGCTTGATACCAAATTTTCACTTGAAATCATAGATTTGAAATATGATTTCAAGTGAAAATGGCCTTTCGTGGGCATTGCTGCAGCATACGTATATGCAGAGTGTGCAATAGCTGTAGTGGCAGCATGCCTCTTACAAGTAAGAGGTACTTGGATTGTATAACTATACTCAAAATGAAAAAAAAAACAAGGACTTCTGACTCTGTGCATCCATGACTGAGTTGGAGAATAAGTCAATACATTGACCTTCGGGAAAAAGTTAAAATTCAAATATATGTAATAACAAAAGGAAAAAGTAATTAAGAACATGTAAATATGTAAGGAAAAAAAGTAAAATGTATGTAATAAGTAAGAAATAGTTAAGCGTTAAGTGCATTAAAAATGTAAGAAAAAGTGTTAAGTATCTTAAAAATGTAAAAAAAAGTAATAAAGTTTTAAGAAAAAAAAAAAAAAAACACATATGTGATTTTTTATGTTAATCAAGATTATCAATAAAAAAAATAGTAGTTAGATTTGAGGGTTAAAACTTAATGTAAAAATAATAATATAATTGTAAATAAATAAATTATTCTCCAATACAATTAATAACAAAATAAATATAATTAATCTTCTTAATAGATATAAATTATGTACTCAATGGCGGCTCTCTTATACTTGTACATAGACTAGGTTAATGAATTAGATAATTTTTAAATTAAACTAGATTAATTTTTTGAGTATTTTAGAAAAAAATCTGAAATTGTTATTATAGTTAAGCCTAATTATCATATACGTTATCACTTTTTAATATTCAAATCAATATTTTGAAATCAATTATTTTCTATATCAACATTCGTTTATTTATGTTTCATGTCATCATTTTCTTATAATGGTATATAATAAAGCTTTTCAATAAAAAAATCAATATATTAGTCTAAATGTAATCAACGTCTTAAAGAAATATATCGAATGCCTTTTAAAGTTCTTAAACCGGTGCAGTGCTTTTGAAGAAACGCCTAGAAAATGTCTAAAAATTCTCAAGGAATCATAAAACTAGACGTTCACATTTTCTGGCAAAAACAAACCTCTTTCTCGAAAAATCAGAAAAAAGAAATGAACTTCATTGAGTGTGAAAAAATCAGTAATAAAATTATTTTAAATTCAATTTTAATATCAGATTTTACTCATGAAGTTTTGATCACAATATGAGTTTCTAAAGCTATCATTTATATTTCTCAAGAAACAATATCATTTTTAAAGGTCAGACATTTTGTATGAGGACGACAAAGCTTTTAGAAACATTAAGGTGGGGCATGACCCATAAAAGGTTGGGAAACACTGATATAGAGTATTTTCGAAATGTCAAAAATATTTATTTTATAGTAGATACATAATATATACGGAAAACATAGAAAAAGTATTTGGTTTCAATAATTTGTAACAATTGGTAATTTATAAATTCTAATTCATAAAAATTTCAAGCAACATAAAAAAATCTAATATAGAAATTTCTCCATTTGTTTAAGTTCTTGTTAAATATAAATAATATTTGCATCGAACGATAGCCCAATAATTCGAATAAAGAATGTAATCATACGACTTGTGTCGTTAATTAATGGTGATTTTATATTAAGCTTATATAACATATGGGTATAATTATAAAACAAAAACGTGCAATTATAGAACCAGACTCGGTATGCACTGGTTTCATATTCTATGAAAATCTCCGAAAACGCTTTACTTTTACCCACTAATTTGATATTTTTAATATCGTCAATAATATATTTTTCTCATTTTTAAGGATATTAAACTATCTAGTTGTTCTAAACTATTGTTACTATCTTTGATTACATATATATCTAACTTAGATAATAAAAAAATAAAGTTTGTAGGTTGTCATTATTTAATTATTAAATACAATTTAGTAAACTTAATTAATACCCTAAAAACTCTTTCATGTGCAATCACAAATACTTTTACATCAGTAAGTTCCAATTAATTTTTTCTTCCTCATCTAGTGTTGATAATATAAATGTAATTATAATTTTTGTAGCGACATCTACATCATCTTTTATGATTTATTAATTTTTGCGCCAATTTGATTCTGACTCTAAGGCTTAGTTTTATCAGTATCAATCTGTTCGTCGGTCGAACAACTAAAAGTGGTAATGGCGGCACATTGTATAAGTATCCAATATGGCGATTGTGAGTTGCAATAATTAAAAACTAGTGAATTATTTATTATATATAGTTTATTATTGATTCAGGTTGATTAGTGAGAAACTAACTAAATAAGTAATTAAGTACATTTTGTAATTGTGCAATATTTGCTTTCTTGGTTAGTGTTGTAATAAGTGTTGTGCTATGGCGTCGCAGCGATCCAGATATAGAAAAGTTGCAAAAGTAAGTCGATTTTATTAATTTATAATATATATTTTTCTAATGTTTAATTGTGCACTGATATTTTACTGACTAGTCAATTACATTTGAACTGCCTGTTATTATATATGTATAAATATTTACGCGTGAATATTTCTACAAGACTATTTCTAATGCGTCGTACTGTGAGTCACATCAAAAAACTTCAAATTTTTAACCCAACAAACATTAAATGTGGATTATTATTAAACAAATGGGTATTACTAATTATCTATTTTGATCTATATTATTATTAAGACAATATGAACAAGTAAATTACAATACTCGGTATTTTCAAAAATGGCGCAGTAGGAATGAAAACAGAATTTGTTCTTCGTGCAAAATGAGTCCGCATAAAAATAATTTTATACAAATTTTTCTCACTGAGATATTATACAATAATGTTTATTGGCTCTATGAGAACGTAAAATGTGTGTATATAGTAATTCAGAAAATAAAAATCTGCAATGTGCAATCTATAAATTTCTCGTAATTACCATGTTAAATGTCTCAATACGATACGATTAAGGTCTTTTTAATACGATTTTATTTGGTATTTTGTATACAAATAGCTATTTATAATATACAACCTCTCTCAAACTTTTGAATACGAAGTTACACTTATTATTAAATTTAGATAAAAATTTGTATGACAGACAAAAAATGTACAGGCTTCCGAATGACGCTAATTAAAAAGTAGTCCAAAGAGCCACCCGTAAAAAATAGAAAATAAAAAATGTAAAAATATTCTTAATTCTGCGTGTAGTAACACATTTTTTTACATTACGTTAATTTTCTTTTGATATCTTCTATAACTCCGACAAAAAGTGAGTTAGAAAAAATAGGCTACTTTTAATGATATGAACTAGGACATTGAAATTTGGTATATCAGATTTTTTTATACAATTTTAACTTCGGGTTTTTTAAAATTTGAATACGAAGTTACACTTAACAAAAAAAACTGTACAGGTTTTCTAATGATGCTAATTAAAAAGTAGTCCAAAGAGCCTGGTAAACATAAAAAATAAAAAAATATTTTTACTTATTTATGCACTAACAAATATTTTTTTCTTACATTATTTGTTATAAACACCATAGACAAGGTCAGTTTGAATAGAAACACGTTAATTTTTTATATCTTTCATAACTCAAAAAGTGAGTTTGAAAATAGGGACTACTTTTAATGATGAGGTAGCCAAATGATGTGGTATAGGACCTTGAAAATTGGTTTCTCGGTTTTTTTTCTTTTTGAAGAAGACAAATGGTGTGGTCGATTCTGTATTTAAACATGCTCAATGATCACATTTTACAAATATATCTGTATTATAAGCTAAACTAGTTAATTTAAATTAAAACTACTATACACTAATTTTACATTCTTCTAATATTTAATAACTAATATTTTGAATAAAGTAAGCAGGTGAAATAAATAGTTGCCCAATATTTCTTTTATATACCTTGCTTAAAAGTTTGGATCTTTTAGATATGTACTTTTTTCATTACAATTATGGTTTAAAATAATAAAAAATAACTAACTCAAAATTTAACATCTGTTGGTGATGTGGACTTGTTCTATCCGGGAAAGGCTGTTTTTACATAGAAACATAAATACTTATATTTCCATATGAAAACTCATATCACATCTGCTTGATATCAGGCTGTCTGAGATGTGTATCGAATCTAGAACCTTGCGATATTACATTAGTAATGATATTCCAATAATTCTACACCAACAACCGCAAACAAAAATTTCCATATGTGATTGATTCAATCATTTCTAGTTATATTTATCTTCATTATATAATCAAAAACGCTCATATCAGCAGTTCAATTATTTATTTATTTATTTTTCGAAACGATATCAATCACAATTGAAAATATGACAAAACAACGTGCCGGGAACCAGGTTTAATGTTATTAGAATAACAAATCGCATTGCAATTAGTACCAGTACTACATACATGAGTGGACAGCTGCAAAGCTAATGCAATATTACTCTGAGCAATTTGAAAATTTATTTTGGAACATTTGTATTCTGTTGTATTCCACGTGGATTTAATAAATACAAACTGGATTTAAAACGCTAATGTTCCCATGCAATCGCTACAAAATTTTATACAATGCAATCTATCTGAATGCGCATACTATTTATATAAGGTCTAAAGATGTAAGAAAACTGTATTGTTGCATATTTTATTGGACCAATTACTACATTTTTTTATTATTTTATTTATTATTTATTTTTTTTATTTGTAATTCACTTTTATTTATTTATTATTATTCATTCGTTTTCTTTAGTTCTGTGATTTTTTGTATAATTCAGCCCTATAATGTTATGTTAATATCTCTGATTTTTGTATAATACTGAATACATAAAAAAAATATCTATCATATTCATCATATAAAATTATCTAAAGAAACGTCTTATATTTTTCTTTTTTTCGTCTTTTATATGACGAATATACATAAAGAGTGTAAGGATTTTTTTATTTAGGCAAGTTGAATGAACTTCTAGATATGTGTACAAATAATTGACTTAATCAATGGTTTTAAAATAATTGATTGGTATAATCATAATATATGTTCCTTTTAATATACATTAAATTAAGCACTAACTACGTCATAGATCATAAATTTACAAAATGGAGTAACATCACTTATAAAATAAACGGTCCATAGATTACAATCACTTATTTATACAATATTTATTTCATCAATTTCAACTATAAAAAATCTTTTATTTTTGCGTTGTTTATAGGTATATGAAACAAGAATTTTCTAGAATTTTTATAAACTAAGTGCGGTAAAAGTAGAATTTTTTACTATCGCAAATTATTTGAACGTTTTGACATGTGTAAATAATTGAATTAATGTAAGAAGTAATATATAAAGAAAATTCAAATTAAGATGATACATTTTTTAACATATCAAAAATAAAGTTTTTGCTGTACTAAAATTTAATCAATGATGTAAAAATAGATTTAGTACATGATATAATAAAAACTAGTTCTATATCCCATTTTAACTGACTCAGAAACCACCAAAGTGCTAGTCATATCAATTACAGACTCTTCGAATACCAGGAGGAGACTGAGGAAAAAACAACCCATAAATTTATTTTGAGTAATTACTAACATTTTAACCCTAAGTAGGCCCCAACAGATTATTAAATGCATATATTCTGATTGCTATTTAATTGTTTATAAAAAAATGTATTAATGCAACTAATATAAAATATATATATATATATATATATATATATATATATTAGTAAATATGACATAATCCATTGTATTAATCTGGGCATAAGTATTTTCAGCGCGCAATCCTAATTTCCAATATTAATCTTGTAAATCATTGTAGCGGAATAAATGTCGGTTTTGGTCATAAGCGATGAAAGCGAAGTTATTAGTGAAATTCCCTGAAGTTTCGAGTAATAATATTTGAATTATCGCAATAAGTCGACCATAAATCTAAGACCGAGGGGCGTCCGACAACCCGCGAGGGCGTTGGTTGACCCACTGATGAGGGCAAAAGGGACATTAGCAGTTAACACTGCCAAGACAGTGGACTGAATGGAGTACGGGGGACATTGGGGGAAATTGATACACCTCATATCTTAAATCTATTGTGAAAATAATAAATGTTTTATCTTTGCTGTATACTTTGTTTCTGTATCCTAAACAACAATTTTGATAATTCTATTTTAGTACTTAAACAACAAATTCTCATTTTAAGCAAATTTCTGTTTCCATAGTAATTTTAAATAATTTTTAAAATTTGAAATTAATATTTTCATTAATCAAAATGATGAAATAAAATGTTAAAGAACAATACAAAATTAAATTAGCAGCACAAAATTCGAAAATGTTTATTTAATAGTATGAATGATTTTGACTTATCTAACCACAAACAAATATCCACTTTGTTTTTCTCATTTTTTGCTAGTTGTAGAAACCATTTACACAATCAGTGTTTTGTAAGATGGTTGTCTTTTCTCCTTGTCATAAAATCTTTTTTAACTTCCCGTAGCGTAAGTTATTGTAATCGTCCAATAATTGAAATTGAAATTTTTGCATTTCTTCACGTTTTGAAGGTTTCATAACATTTTGAAATACCTCATCAAAAATTGATGTGTGTGTGTGCATGTGTATGTATGTATGTATATATGTATATATGTATGTATGTATGGATACAATTATTCGTCAAACTCAATTTGTCAATCGGATCAACCAATTTGAATAGTTCAAAAAACATTCGATTACTATTGATAAGGAGATGTGCTGATTAGTTTTTGGTAAAGGCATATTTAGCTGTTACGGATATACGGAGCAAAGAGTTCAGAAAATAAAAATAGTTTTTGAGAAAACGGAGCATTCCATTTGAATTATTCAAAAAACTTCCTGCTTGTTTTGACGAAACGATTGCTTTTGAGGAACATTTTTTCAATTTTCAACTAAAATATTTAATATAGAATATAATTCGAATTTTAATTTTAATTCAGGCTAAAGTTCTTATGCTCACTTATAAATATGTTATAATTGACATAATATAATAATAATGTCATAAATAATTATAACATTGCTATTAAGTTTATATAATTCTTATAGATATTAGATAATGTCCTTCATTTTAAATTCCATTGATCAAATTTTGTTCATTTGTTTTTCTGCAAAGATATTAGTTACAGTATTTATAATAATCTATTTGAAAACATTAAATATTTCTCGAATATTTCATTACGGTACGAGAAGTTCCAGCAATTTGCCTTAAGGCACGATGTCATCACCACTTGCTATATACATGTTTATAATTATGATGTGATTCATTGTAGCATTGCACTCGAAATGCCATTAATGAATCTATGTTTTAAAATGAAAAGTAAAAAAATATTACTTTTGCTTGATCAAATTGTACGTAGCGCCGGATTTGAACTAAAAACCTTGTGGTATAAAGGCAAAGGTTCTTGTAACTGCACAATGAATTCGTATTATTTATTGAAATTTAAGTATGCCAGTAAATTAAATATAAACTTAATTCAATGAAGTATAAATAGCTCATACAACTATTCGCTTAGAACAATATTCTAGTTCGTTCTATTTTTTCTTTTATTCTAAACTACAAGTCAATTGAGTAAGTTGTTCTGTAATAAATTTTCTATTATTATATAATTAATATTCATTTAGAATGCAATATTTAGATTTTAGTTATTTAGAAATAAACTTTTTCCACAACGTTTTGGCAAGTGAAATATCTATTTATTTTTTCACTTTATTTTCAAGAGAACTATATATGTTCATTGAGCTAGTGCTTTTAAAAAGCAAATCCGTACTTTGGAATTTTCTCTCTTGATTATTGTATTTTTATTTTAATATTCTTTATTAATTCTAATATATTTAGGACTGCATATATACATTTACGCAACACTGAAATGCTATTTTCACTTGTTACCATATTTGAGATCTTCAATCTCATGTAAAATTTTTACTCATACTTATATCATACTGCTTGATATCAAAGTAGGCCGAGTAGAGCATCGATTCCGAAATCAGTGGTAGCCATGAAACTACATTTCAAGCGAGTGTGCAATATGATGAAACCTGTGTTCATAAAATTAATATTTATTTGAATTGACTTGCACTGACACTAACTTTGAATATGGGAGAAATTGTCTGTTCTTTATCATCATTGTGTTTCGAATACTTACTCCATGCAAAAAATTTCGTATGTCTTCAATCCATTACCATTATCTCCGGTCTCCCGTATCCTCAAGTTCCTTCAATGATAACTCTTAAGTTATTATCCCGGATGTAAGCTCGTAATTGGTTAGAGAAGGCGATTTGCAAGTGACAAATAACTCCAAGCGGGTTACCCAGAAGTTACTTCTGTCCCTTTGGAGAACTTTCTCTTATATCGCGGTGCTAATGCGACCGAAAATGATTCGGAAGATAGACGTGTTTATGCCACTAAATCAGAAACAAATTACTTGAATTTGCTTTTGTAATTAATTTTAGCTCTAAATTTAGGATTTATACGCAAATCATCTTTATCAAAATCAAATTAAGATGCAATGACCTTGAGTGTAGCCCTAGGAAATGTCTCGCAAAAGTGTTAGTCATTAAGACTGAGAAGAAAAGTTCAGAAAAAGAAAACAAAATCTGGTAATATATTTGCTTGTTATTTTTTAATTTTACTTTATACAACATTTTAGAATATAATTTAATCAATATACCCTTCTTTAAATATAATTTTTGTTATTTTTTTTTTAGGAATGACAATTATGGTTTAAGTTTAAATTTTGTGTGTGTGAAAATATTACATTTCGTACAAATGTTTCAAGTTCATAAATACGAAATTAATGATTTTAAAACTATAAAAATATTTGTAATAACTTTTATAAATTGCATTTTAAAGTACCTCAATGTACTTAATAATTTTTCTTTTTGACAAAAATTTACAAATATTTTTTGTCTCTCTTCAAATTATTTAGATTTTCAAAAGTAATTCAAAAAATGATATTGAAGAAATAAAAATAGAACAAATTATTGGAAATGTGAAGAAAATTTTTATATTTTTTGCTCTATTTACATTATCAATGATTTTTATTGCCAAGTCATGTTATTATTCATTTGCTTTTCTTCTCCAATTTCTTTTTACAATTAATAATATACGCGCCAAATTTAAATTTAACATAATTCATATTTTACCTGAGCATTTATATTAATCATTAAAAATTATTTTATGAACTTTTATATTTATTAAATATCGTTACATAGAAAGAATATAAAATATTAAAAATTGTAATAATGGCAACTTTTTTTTTTGAATATTGTTTAACAGCAATCAGAACATATTGATCATTAAAACTTCATATTATATTTTTTATCTTTAATATTAAAATTACTTGTTTTATATATATATATATATATATATATATATATATATATATATATATATAAACATATACCTTATAGTACATTATATCTTAAAACAAATTCCTAAGAATGCTTTTTTTAACGTTTTTTACAGGATCTCCGAAATCTTTGAACCTATCTTAATGTAATCAACTTTTCATTTCGTCAATACAAATAAAATGATTTTTGAATCTAAAAACTGAATTCCCATTTTTTGCACATTTTGTCTGGTATCTTAGAAACTACTGAACCTGCCTCTGCCAAAAACTAATCAGCATGATGAAATCGTTTACAAAAACTTGTATCCGCACATACATACTACGCACACAAATACATCATTTTTATATAAAGTATGTCAAAATGTTTAGGAACCGTGTAATTTTTGGATTTTTTTGCAATTACTATAACTTTCCCGTGGATAAGTTAACATGTATCAGGAATATTTTAACTATAATGCACATTGAGTTTTTATTTTCATAGTGCAATTTTTACGTTTTTTGCACAGCAGTGCACGAGGGAGATTTTAACTCTGCAACATATATTTGACCTATTTCTTCAGTACAAGTACTACGAAACTACGATTTATATAAGCTTACCTTGCAAAAAATTATAATAGCTGAAATATTACAATATTTTATTTATTTAAAATAGAATCGTAACATTAACTACGAGCCAACACACCAGTAGATTTTTTTATTAATCAAAACTTTGTTTTATAAGACAAAATTGTGTAGGATAATACAAAATTACATAACAAAATATAACTAAATACAAAAATACAAATGCAGATAATGAACAGAATTTTAATAACAATACAAAAATTATAAAACCCAGAAACTGATAGATTTTGTTGCATATTTGCATATTTACATTTGAATTTCATTGTTTATGCTCTTGTTACTTTATCATCTATTCTGTTAACTCTGATTCAAGTGTATATATGCAATGGAAATTTTGAAGTTTCCATTGCAGACCCAAATTTGCTCGCTAGTTCGTACGTGTTACACAGACCTACATTACGTCCCATTAATTATTACAGACAAGCGAAATCCCTTGGTAGCTATTTGGAGCGGCTCGTTTTTTCCAACGCCTTATGCCTACCAGGGTTTTTGAATCAGTAGGAACAGAATAAAAATCATATATTAATGCTGAAATAAAATATATTTTTAATCATTGAATAATATTTAGGGTTTATTGTCATCTTCTTAGAATATTTCTATAGAATATCACAAAAAATCACGTTACAATTTTCCAGTGTTTCTTTTGGGCGTTACTGCAATCTGCTGCACTCAATGGAAAAACTTCTTTTGAGCCGGAATTTCACTTTATATAAAAAGTGATTTTAAAAACTGACCATATAGAATAAATCACTCGAGTTTATAATGAGTATAAATATATAAATATAAAATGATTTTAATAAAATTTGAACGTGCATATGTAAATACACCGGAAAGAAGAATGTATAACTGACATGACAGATTTTTAATATAGACTACGTTGAAGTTGAATATTATGAGCTTACTATACTATTTACTAGAGTTGAATATTATGAGTTAGTAGTATTATTTACAATTATACACAAAATCAGTATTATATGATTAGAGTTTGTAATTACTATATAAGTCAAAATACAATAAAAGATTTTGATTAGACTATACCGGGTTTTCTATAGAAAGTGTATAAAATTTCAGTTCGATTGTATTAACATTATATGGACAAAAATACGTGTTATTATAAATTATATATATTTCAATATAATTATTATATAATTATATTGAACAAGTAGACTTTGCGGTTTTATTGTTTTTATATTACCTCATTATCTAAGGCATTCAAACAGCATATCCTTACACACTTAAAATAAAGTATTAATTTTTTGATTTTTTTGAAATTGTTTAGAAATAACTTATCATAACAACGTTTGCCGGGTCAGCTAGTATATATGTATATATATATATATAAATATATATATATATATTTATATATATACTAGCTGACCCGGTATATGCTTTTATTATCATTTATTATTATTAAATACAAACTACGCAGTATATTCGATTATTTATTACTCACGTTGTAGTAGTATACATTACGTGCATTCAACTATTTGCATTATAATTTGTATTAATATATAACATTCTGTCGAGAATAAGAAAGTTTTAAACAAGATATATTCATTGAAATCACTTGCAAATTATTATTTACCTTGCAAATTTCAAATTATATTATTAGCTTTTCGTAGGGTAAGTTATTGTAATCGTTCAAAAATTTAAATTGAAAATTTTTGCGTGTTTCAACGTTTTGAAGGTTAGAAAAAATGGATATCTGTGTGTGTGAGCGTTTGTATATATGAAAGCAATTTTTACAACCGTCCACGTTTTCAGACGCACGGTTCAACTGATTTGATTGGTTTAGAAAACATTCGATATCTATTGATAGGGAGATGTGCTGATTAGTTTTTATCAAAAATCGATCCAGTCGTTTTGGAGATAGGAGCAAAGAGTGCAGAAAATAGAATGATCCAAAAAACATTCAATTCGTAATGATGTGGAGAAGTAGTTTGTTTTTGTCAAAGACAGGTCCATCTATTTTGGAGATACAGATCTAACTAGGCAAAAAATGGCAAGTTTTGAGAGACACAAACATCCGATTTGAATGATTCAAAAAACTTCCTTCTTGTGTTGACGAAACGATTGTTTTTGGGAAAAGAAAAAAAAATCAAAAAAAAAATTTTTTTTGGTATCGAAAATATCGGATCAAAATTTTAATTCGGTACGCAAAGTTCCAGCAATTTGCCTTAAGGCAGGATGCTATATACACTACAAGTATTATATTTAATTTTATTATTTATATCATTTTATAAACTCTTACATTATTGCATCTTCGATTATTATTATATTTTGTAGTATAACTATTTCTCAACAATCGTCAAAGTTTATATGTTTAATAATGTATTCACTCATTTAATCATTATTTGTTTTGTATTTTACTATTTTTATATATTTAATTTTTGTCTCGCTATTCTTTTCTATTGTATTTTATTAAAAAATTATCTAATTTGACTAGCCCGTTTTATTAATAATTGTAGAACTTGAAGTTTGAAAAATGGAAAAATAGAAGAT
Organism: Ctenocephalides felis; assembly: GCF_003426905.1. Taxonomy (NCBI): domain Eukaryota; kingdom Metazoa; phylum Arthropoda; class Insecta; order Siphonaptera; family Pulicidae; genus Ctenocephalides; species Ctenocephalides felis. Next base: position 60,126,603 of record NW_020537324.1, read on the forward strand.
ATTCAACTTTGCCTTATCGATTTAAATGCCAAACAGTCATAGATAAAAAAATAACTACTATCTACTACTACATAGTTTTTACTTTTGGTTCATTAATAAATTCTTCTTTAAACATTGACGCTGAGGAAAGATATTTTAAATATTAAAACTTTCAAAGTAAGTAAAATTTAAAAGTTTTAATAAAAAGATAACATTTACCATTAAATTAAATTAAATTACCATTAAATATATCGTATCAGTCGTATTATTGCGATTTATTATCACAAAATGATAAGCAATTATTGTTACCAATATATATGAAAACATGTTGATTAAATATAAGTAAGTACGCACATTCTAGAGAATCTATTTGATATATAATATAAAACTAAAAAATATAGTAACAACAAAAATATAAAAGCAACTAGATGAGACCAGTTGCTAAAGATAAACATTTACTATTAAATATTTTGTGTCAGTCGTCGAATAATCTTTAAGAGCCGCTGCCAAGCCCAGCAGTAGGTCGTCGAGCTTACGTTAGCCGAATCTTGTCGGCTTTGCGTTTTCGAACACATTCTTTCGCGGTAATGGCATCGCAAGAAAGAGATACACCTCTATTAGTGACAGGAAAATCGATAGTTTCTGTTGGGTAAGGATTCAATTATAAATGTGTTCTCGAGAGCGATGAAAAAGAAGGAAGACCATAGACCATTTGCCTCGTCCCCGGCAATCATTTCTTACAATTCAGCCGTTTGTTGTAATCGTTTCCTTTGTTGTCGTTCTTGAGGTGAAAATGTGATTTCAATTCCGAGTATAGAAGCATTGGATGCGTGTCATGTTGATTGAATTGTCGTATTTCGAGAAACCTGGCCAAAAATTCTTTTTGTCGTTTTTTTTTGTTCGTTCTTCGAGAAGGAATTGTAGTTAAGATCTTAGCGGTGATATATAGTTTTCATTCGATTTATAGTTAAAATAAAATATTAATTTGTTATTAATGACACAGAAAATTGAATAGAAGAGACTGGGTACGGTTGTGCCCAGCAATAATTTCATAAATTTGCAAGTTTTCTTGGAGAAAAGTAAATTTAAACATTTATCTACCTGGAGATATTGATACTGTCTTTAAATATCATAAATTTGTCATAAAATTAAGTCATACAAGAAAATATACACCCCTCATGACGGTTGAGACAGACAAAAACATTGGTTAAAAAAACAATAGGCATAAACACCAAAATGGTTTTTAACTACAATCATTGTCATAAACATGTAATACAACACAACAATTATTTCAACAATGAATTAAACAATATTTAACAAAACATTAACTGAACTAGGCAATTACTTTTTTTATAAATAATAAGTCACTATGACGGTAGTGAAATAAGTCGACAATAATAACTTATGATCATTACTTTTAATTTTTCAAAATATTACACTGTCTATCAATTTACTGAGATCTGGTCAGAATCATCGTTATAATGGTGAGAAATGTAACAGCGACTATATCACCAGCGCATTTTGAAATGTCTTTTAATATCTGCTAATTTATTGCTTAAAAACTGCTTAAAAACTAGTTGCTTGTAATTAACTAATAATATTCAACTTTCTACAAAATAGAAAACAAAGTGATCTATCTATAACCGTTATTATCAAAAGAAATCGGACGGAAAAACTTACTTTTGACTCTTCGAAAGCAATACGGTCTACAAATCTTGTTAATGTAGAGCGCCGACTCAATGCATAAAAGTAAACTTGTTCGAACAAACATACTTATTAATTTTTCTCTGTTTTCACTCAACCTCAAAATTAGTATTGTATCAGTATGACTACCATCATATATATGACATAATATAAATTGTTAACCCTTCTGTATCAAAGATTGATTTTTCATGGAATTGCTGACAAACATGTTAATCCATAAACATATCTATAGCAAATTGCTATTAGCAATAGATATAAGTTGTAAATATATCTATTGCTTAACTTGCATGGGTTGTAACATACGACCCATGCATTTATTATAGTTTTCTTATAGATTTGCTTATTTTAATTGTATTATTTAGAAACTGATTAGTCCTGTAAATATTAGATGCTCTGTCTAGATATAGCTCGAATAAATAATTTGAGATTTGGAATATTATCCCCATTCATTATTTTCGAAAAAAGAGAATCTGGAACAAAATTAACAGTTTACCTACTGAGGTATTATTATCGCATTTAATTGCTTCGATTGACGACATTGATAGCCAATAACAAATCGGTAATTGTGGCGTAACGCATTTTCGTTGCATATTCGCTGAGTTACCCCCTAGTCGCGCTTAAAGAAAACAATTCTAGTACTAATAAAATTTAGGAATTTCATAGTTTAACAACTTCATAAAAATCTACATTTTAAATTATAAAGAATTTTTAGAATTTAATGGTTAAAGCCTTTATCAACTCAAAGAGTTTATCATGAAACTTATGGAATATTTATAAACTATACATTAATTATATTATTAAAAATTGTAATTCAAAATGGTATTCAATGCGCGATTAAAGTTACTATACACATTCATTTTCCACAAGTCTATTATCAAGGAGCGATTTTTTAAAAATCATTATCATTCTCTTTTTTTTCAGAGTAAAAAAGAAGTATTCAGACATAATTTTTTCCATGCCTGTCATCATTGTAAGAAGTCACTTGCAAAGGTTAAAATTTATCGGCGCATTCGCTTGATTGAGTTGTTGATTCGTTGCCAACAGTATTGGAGGAAACGTCTACGAATTCGGCTTTTAAAATCACTTCACAATTTCATTCTTAAAGTTAACAGCCGACTTCTTTTCACAGTCTGTTTCAGAAAAATCGTTCCTCCGCGGTAATGTTGAAAAATCACCTACTAGTTATTTTTATTATCGTATAAATCTTTTCTTCAGATTTTTCTCGAGTTGGAATTTACACGATTTTGAAAGCAGTCATAAAACGTATACTTTTCGAAATAGCACTATTAAAAAAACATAAAGCTACATTTTGCCAGATGGAGTAAATGACTAGAAAAAGCATTGTGCTACTATATGTATATTTGTCGATAGATGCAGGGCTTAATTTTAGTTATTTCTTTTTTTTATTAGTTTGTTAATTTTGTTGAAAATCTAGAAGTAAAGAAAGCATATTTCTAATTAAACTTTTCAACATGGAATTTGAGAAACAAAAATGAATCAAATTCATCAATTGATAGAATTGATTTGTTATAGATTGAGATGAAAACTATTAGTTTTATAGAAATTTATTGAGCTTGGTTAAAATTAAAGAAACCAATGAACCAAGTATAAAACCATGTTTAAAAGCAAGTTAATTAATAGATATTGTTACAACTTCTAACAATATCTATTGCTAATAGCAATTTGCTATATTCCATAAAAAATTGGTTTTTGAAACAGAAGCGTTCTAACAATTTTTATTATATCGTATATGTGATGTTTGTCTTAGATTATATTAGACTTGGCATCATTTATTGATCAAACTTTTCATTTTTAAATACACTGTTGAACCCCTTTTCTTATTAACCTTATTCGTCGAAAGATGCATCTTATTGAATGTTTTATTGAAAAGATTCTGGAATGGAATGTTTCGATATCCTAAGAATTAGAAGAAGCTGAGAAAATTTAATGATTTGTTAAAATTTAAGTGTTAAAGTTATATTATATATTTATATTATTAAATTATGTGACTTTTGAGATAGATACATATTTCTAAATATCAGAATAACTATCTCTATTTACATAAGAACTGACAGCTATAACATGCGGCGATAAATTCCGAAAACGAATGCTGGAAAGATTAAAACGTTTTGTAGATATTCCAAGCCAGCGCTTTTCCTTTGTTAGAAAATCAGTGGTGTGCGGATGTCGAAATTACTGTCGCTCCGTATATCTCGAATTTCCATATCGGATATTTTCTGTAGAAGGCGTCGAATAATAGACACGACGGCAAATGTCAAATACAAACCATAAAAAATGTTTCACTCGAAACCTGAATTAGATTCGAATAAATTTCCAATACAATAAATTCGGAGTTTCATTTGAAATAAACTTCTGTGCTTATTTACGCGTATTGAGTTCTTGATTGATATATGCCTTTAGGAAACTTTGATTAAAGTATTTTATTTTCTGTAAACTTGTTTATTGGGAAACTTTGTACTTTTTTTTTAACTTTAACTTGAGATATGTATTTTTAGGTAGCATATTAATTCTTTAAATTCCTTTAAATATTTATTGAATATATACCAAAAAAGCTTTCTATTATTGAAGATATATTATTTTTAAAAAATCCAACATAAGAGACTATAATTATATTACTTTTAAAGTTTATACGAGTATGTGAACACAAATCAGAAATAATAAGTAAATATATATGAAACAAATTGCAAAGCTCTTAACAATTTTTTGTAAATTTAAAAAAAAAATTGTAACTGGGCTAGGTTTTAAATTTCTATTATAAATTTTCTTAAAATTTAAATATAACCATTTAATTCAAATTTTAAACATTTTTTAAGTTATACCATATCTTCACGTTTTGAACGTTTCTGAGAAAATTGGAACACCTTGGATAAATAAATTTGTATAACGAAAATATTTTCTAGGTAAAGATCTAAAGCTCATTTATATACTTCAAATAAATCATTTTAAGTTTGCAATTTAGTTTATATAATTATTAGAAGAACAGAAAGTTCCAACAATTTGCCTTAAAGCACGATGCCATACACCATTAGTTTATTAATTTTAAAAACTATTTCTTGAAAATGAATAATTTTCATTTATGTTTAAAGAAATTAGAGCGATCAAACCAACAAATCTTCTTCTGTGAAGTCTAGATATAATCTGTTTTGGCAAAATTCGTTTTTAATAACTTTAATTGGGAAAAAAACTCAGATTCATACACATTCGGCTCAAATATTATTACTAATAATGATCCTTATTAATATAAAATAACAAGGATTTTTGGTTTTCACATGTTGTTTTCATAATCCGTTCATAACAAGAGGTATGATTAATATCAATGAACGTGTTAAGAACATGCTACAATGTAAGTAATGTGTTAACGCCTAAGGCTGAACCCTATGTCCAAATATATTTTAATACATTTTTAACAGAATAAACATTATAAAACCTAATTGTAATGTATCACGTCTTTTGCATGCTTTAAAATATTAATCATTTCTTCCAAGAAATTATTTTTTCTTGAACTTTATTCAAACAAATCGCAAGTCAACAACTGATTGGACAAAAATGTAATGGGCTGTCGCTTAAAACCACAAAACGGACCAATCAGAAAAATAATATGAAAATATAGAAAACTGTGTAAATCAGTAATATCTTAAACTTCATTTAAGCAACGAGTAATATTGACTCAACTTTATAAATCTTAACAACGTATTATTCTGTTTGAATATACAATTTAAAACTACTTATTTTTTAATCGGTCTGATATAGCTATTATCTAATTATATCAGGTCCTTCGACAGTATAAACAAAGTGTACTAATTTAATAGAGTTTGGTAGCATCTCGGTGGATCACGAACTTCTATTTACCTACCATATATTTAATCTGTCTAGTAATTGTCAAACAGAATGAATAATCAAATATATTGCGTAGTTTGTATATTAAAAAAAATGCAAATGATGCACGTGGTAATAATGTTTAATAGAGTTGTAAATCATTTAATGACTAGGAAAAGCGACTCTCACTTCTCACTTTCAGATTTATGAACTCAAATGGACATTTGATATAATAATTTTTGATATCAGGATAGGGACAAGTTTTTTTACGTTCTTAAACATTATACCAGGACAGACTCAATGAAAATAAATCTATTTCACAATTTTGATGTCAATCATGCACCAGTTTAAATAGCAAATTCAAAATTTTTTGCTAAATGTATTTTCATCAAAACTTATTTTTTACACAAACATTTTTATTTAATTTACCTGGTCCCTAGATCCAGGTATGAAATACGTTTGAATAAAATAAATGAAAATAGAAAACACTCATAAAAACATGCTTTTTCCACTTTACGAGAAGTTATAAAAACATAGAATTCTCAAAAAGAAGATATTATATATTGTTCTTATACCCTCGCGGGTTGGCTTTCTTCAACATGTGAGGAATCCCCAAGGAGTCATAAGCAAACACGAGGATCGCTCAGCGCCGAGCAAACGCACCCAGATATAGGATATAATATTATGCGTCGCCCACAATGACAGAGCATACTTTTTTTCACTCTCCGGCTCTGAATATATGAGGTGTGAAAGTAATGTCTGGCTTGATCTTTCGACGCTTTATTGACAGAAATCGTATTCATTGATTTAGCTTTGCTGAGAAAATATATTTTATGTACGTATCTCCGATGTTTAGATACTCATGATTTATTTTTTCTAAATATTTAATATGCGTCTTCGTCAAAATTGTTTTGATTCAAATGGCTCTAATTTATTCATTTTATTAGGAAGTTTTTTTATGATCATTATTTGCAGAGATTACTTAAAGGATTTGTGACATTCTTTTTCATTGATATATATAGTTTGGCAAAAAAAAATATCAAGAACTCAAAAAATTTCTAGCTTTTTTTTTTCAAATTTGTATTATGAAAATTCTAAGTATATATGGATGTGTGTCTATGTGAGGACTCGTGTTTATCAGTTTGCGCCACGATTGGCCGAGCCATTTCTTTCTAGAAAAGTATAAACTATTTCGCCCACTTTCTAGCTTACAATCCTGAATCAATTTTGAAAATCATTCAAAAGGTATTTATTGTTTGGAAATTGTGCCAATTAATCAGTAGTATGAGACAATTAGTTTTTGGTGAAGTTTGGTGAATATGTAATAAGTCCACTGGAATTACTCATAAATCACTTATAAATTCATATATTTATTATTACTCGAGTTGATTATTTACACATATCGGGAAGATTAAGTAACTTGCCTTAAGGCAAAATACCACTTACAATTAGTTAAATTTTAGTTTATTATAATTTCTTACAATTAAAATACACTTTCTCTCATATAATTATTTAAATGCCTACATTCTTAGATTGACGTATTATATGTATTTAGTATTAAAATAGTATAATATAATAAAGTAAAAATTCTATATTGTCCTTATGAATGAATGATAAGTCATGTAAGACTGATAATAGGACTAATGATTAAAAATCAACATATTGAACTATATATGTTTTTTACCACATGAACGCGAAAATAATTGCATGTTTCATATTACTTTAATATTAACTTCGTTAAGACCATCATGCTTAATAGATGTTTTACTTGAGACGTTTTTTTCGCCTTCTCTCTAGTTTCACCAGTTTTTTTTTAAATTATAAACAATTATAAAAAACATGAAAAAACAGATTTATAAATCAGTGCAAATTGCATTTTATTCGCACATGCAATGATCAACTTTTAATTGACCATTATATAATAATTTTGAGATTTTTCTAAATTATAATTAGAAAAAATCATTAGGTTTAATGAAAAAAATTTGATGACGTTAAGTGTAGTTATGCTTTTGTAAATACAAAAATTACTATAACTCCCCTAGTAGCAATGAATCTGATCTGAATATAATTTTTATGTAAGCTAAATATGATTTTCAAATATTGAGCCCATATGATTTTGTTAACATTCGGTCGTATTCCGCTCAGATTCGTAATGAGGGACGAATGCGGGAATATGATATTTAGCTTATACGATTTGCTTAACATTTTTCCATAATACGCTCATATTCCGAATGAAAGGAGAATATGTGGAAATAATATTTATACCATATTGAAAAATTTATATAAACCATATTCAAAATTATTGACCCTATATTCTGAAATATTAAATATTATTCAATTAATATTGAACAAACACCATTAATAAAAAAAAAAAATTATGTATTCTGAATAAATATATACAATTTTTAAATAGACAATATATTGAATTTCATCAATTTTATTACAATTTTCAAATCATTTTTCATGATTATAGGATATATAATATTTAAAATATATTTAGTATCTATAATATAACATTTTGTGCCATAATTAATTTTATTATAGTCTACTCTACATATTATTTTCCATGATTATAGGATATAAAATATTAAAAATATATTTAATATTTATGATATAACTTTTCGTGCCATAATTAATGTTTGTTTATATATAAATACTAATCATTTGAGATATTAAGAGTCACTTGTCTGTTCACTTGATTTTCCATGTCAGTGAGGTTATAACAAATTATTATTTCATATTATACACCAATAACTCTGTTATTCACTACAATTTCACACACCAAGTTTCGTTTTTAATTTCACAAAATAATATTTTATCACCACATTAACTTTTATTAATTTTATCACAGTTTACACACTATTATTATTCTTTATTACTTAAATATTTAACAAACTTCTGCAACAACGCTTCGGCAAATTTCTTGTGCCAAGGAAGACGCGTTTCTATGTGTGCGTGTGTCGAATTTCGATAGTTGGTATAACGGTATAACACAGTATGACACTGATGATTAATGTGCGGTTCAAGTATTTATATTCAATACAATAAAATTATGAGTTAATTAGGGTATTATATATATATATATATATATATATATATATATATATCTTGATATATTATATATATATATATTAGGGTGGTCCTTAAAATGGTCATTTTCGAATTTCCTTGCTCCCAGGGGCTCAAATAGTTCCAAATAGATAAAAAACAATTCTCTGAAAATTTTAGCTCTTAATATTAACGTTTAGATAGAGCGCAATTCAATCAAAATTTTGTATGGAAATAGCATGAAAAAATTTTCAAAAATTTTAAAAATGTTTTTTAAATGTAATTTAGTGAACAAATGAATGAATAAAACTCATTCATTTGTCGCTAAGTTATACTTAAAACATTTTTTTTTAATTTTCAAAAATTTTTCCATGCTCTTTCCATACAAACTTTGATTGAATTGCGCTCTATCTAAACGTTAATATTAAGAGCTAAAATTTTCAGAGAATTGTTTTTTATCTATTTGGAACCATTTGAGCCCCTGGGAGCAAGGAAATTCGAAAATGACTATTTTAAGGACCACCCTAATATATATATATATATATATATATATATATATATATAATAAACAGCAAAGTTTTTATGCTAGGCTAGTGAGTCAAAAATCAGGGTCACAATCTCTGTCGAATATTTTACGAAGTGTATTAGTTTAAAAATAAATAAATTTATTAATTTTGGTTAATAAATCGATGACTATTTATTCACCATACATAACTGATGTGTTTGGCCATAACTGAACGCAGCAGGGCAGAAAGAGAGAGCTGCACTTTTGCATGTACTTGAAAGGGACACACAAGCAGTGCACAAAAGGTTCACTTGCTGCCTCTTGTCTGCACACACACATTTATAAAAAGGACATTTTGTCGAATAAATCCACAATATTTTGTCAAGCGCAAATTTATTTTTCTATATTTAACTATTTTTGATAATAATAATTTAAATATAACTGCAGCTAATATTGTATTTAATAATTGTATTAATAATATTTGTATTATATTGTTACTATCTTAATTTTTATCAATGACAAAACATATTTTATAATATTATATTTGAACATAACTTTATAAAGATATGAATACATTATTATAATAATATATCTGTGCATGTGATATTGTAATATGTCTATGCATGAAAGATTCATGGAACAATATAAAACACAAAGTTAAAAATATAAATAGATATATTATAACATATGATTAATAATTTCGGAAAGCAGATTTTACAAAAAATTTATATTTATTCCATACCGATTCTACAAAATGAGAAACCATATTTTCCATCCATATTGAGAAATACAAGAAAAAACATATTCCACACTCGTTTTTTATTAGCAAAATCTTAAATGATTTGTATGTGAATAATTCTATATTCTAAATCCTACAATATTAGTACTCTCATACACAGCTTATATTTAGCAATGTGAATAAACCATGTAAAATTCATATTCAGTTTCTCATATAAATCCCACATTCAGCAATATCGAAAAATCATATGTAAAACATATCATATATCGCTCATATTCATTCCACATTTAGCAATATGGAAAATTCATGTGAATCTAATATGAATCGTCTCATATTCAGCTCATAGTAATCGCACGTTGTGAACGTGGGCTCAACATTATTTAACATAAGCTACACTTCAAATATTTAGCTTGCATTAAAATCATCTCCAGCTCAGATGTATTTCTACTGGGGTCGTAATGGACATATACAATATATAACGGACAAAATAAACAATGCTAATGAAAAACTTTTGACTCTTTTTGCAAAATTAGATAAAATTTAGATTAGAATGTAGTAGAAAAATAAGAGACAACCCACTAAGTTTTTCTTTTAATTTTTAAATCTTTAACTATTAATTTCTAAATCAATTACTCAATGTATATCTACAGAGACAGATTGTAATTTTTAGGAAAATAAAAAAAAATCAACTTTTTTATGATGAAACCTTCATTATTCTGAAGATGTAAGCTTGATTTGATAAATAACTAGTTGGTATTGGTATTTTGTCTTGAGGCAAGTTACATGAACTGCACGATTTGTGTAAATAATCGACTTAATTCATGATAGATAAATTAATTTATGAGTAGTTAAAAGTATTCGAAGTGGATTTATCACACATTATTGAAAATCGAACTTGTCAACTCGGTCGGAGTGTTCTTAAAAGCAAATTTTCAAAAATTAATAAATTTTATAATTGAGCCAGTTTTTTTGTAGGACTTTAATTATTTAATATGTTCATTAAGACCAAGTACTCTATTGTTATACCAAGTAAATCGTCTAATTTTAATTCTAACAAATGTCAAAAAAACTACTTATTTTCTCAAACTTGCATTTTTAAAATTAAACTACTTGTCGTAAGACTGTAATATTTCAGTAAGATCTATAACACCATGATATACATCGTCAAAGAAAGTTTCATAATTTTTTTTTTCAACGGTTAATTACAAGAAAACGGCTCGGTAGATTTTCACCTAAAACTAATCAGTATCATTCCCAACCAATATCTTTCGAACGGTTTTTGATTTTTTTAAATCGATTCGGTGGTATGAGCTTTTCCTTCGGAAAGTTAATAATGTGCACTAATAATTATAAAATTTAATAGATAATAGTTGGAATTATTGAGTAACCAATTATTATTTTGGTCATTCAGTAGGTATATATGAACTATATAAAGCAAAGACTCTATGGATCAGAATCTAATTTATTTATTTTCTCTATTTTTTTAATATACATTTTTTCTATTTGTTACAAGAGCTTACAAAACATTACTGTATATTTATTGCTACTTGAAGGAAGTAAAAAAATAGTATCTATAAACGTAAATTTATTTTTTATATTCGATCCCATTGATAAATACTCGATGCACATTGCAACGATACACTTGAAGTGCATTTCATCGCAACACAATATGACTGTCGTCATTGAATTCGTTTTGCATTTTCTGCATTATGCATATTTTCTTCAGTCTGTCATGCGATAAAAAGAATTTTATACATTTTATACATTTTATACGTCGCCTTGCATAAATGCGGAAAAGAATATATTTACCGATGTCGTCATAAAGTATATAGCCGCAAATAAAATCGCTTGTATACAAGTATAGTTTTTGCATATTTTAATGTGGAGAAAAGAACTTGAGCGCTTTTTTAAGCCTCTTGGAGAGGATAATTGGAGAAGAGGACTATTCTATGTTTATTAAATTAGTGTCTGATTAAATCATTGTAAGAAAAAAGACACTTGATTTGTATTATTTTAACGTTTTTACTTTACACGAAAATCTATAATTATATTATTCTGCATATTTATCTTCTATAGTTTTATAGAAAATTATTTAATCATATATAGCCTTTACTTTTTTATATCTACCTGTTTTACTGCTTCTATTATTTTTTAACTTGTTCAAGGAAAAACAATTTTTTTTTGACGTTTCAAGTCATTCTGAACCCTTTGAGACCAAAATTGAAAAAAACTATGTATTAATATATAACACACAATTTGTTTTTCCGTCATATTTCCAACCGTTTTAACTGAATTTAAAATTTTTTGAAATTATTTAATGCAACTCGGTATGAAGTTGATTTTTGAAAAAATATTAGCAGAAAAGTGCAATAATTTTTGTCATTTTTTGAGAAAATTTTGAATACATTTGAAAATTATAAATATCAAAATGGAATCAATATTTTTAATATCAATATGGAAATATATCAATTGGGAATCGTGTGATTTAGGTTCTAACAAAGATTTGCCTGGCCGTTTCTTTGTACTTATATTATTGATTAAGTGATTACTTACAAGTATCAAAAACCTCAAGCAGCTTTCCTCAGGACACAGTGCCACTTACACCTAGTTATTTTAGTTCTCAGATCATTGATCTCTAGAAACTGATATAAATCAGATTTGATATCAAAATTTATGGCACTTAATTATGAGTCGCATAATCATAAGCAAAAAAAGTTATTGGTTATACTTAGTACTTTTGCTTCAGATTTAATTTGGTTTCTAAAACTAAAAAGTATAGAAAATACAATTTTTATGGCTTATTTTATTCAAATTATTATGTATTATTATCATTGATGGGTTATTTTGATTTCTTAATTAGCTTTGGCATAAAAAATGCTTACATATAGAAAATATCTATGAAATGGCCTAGTTTTAAAATTTGTTCTTTTAGTTTGGCAGATTTTAATGTAATTGTTAATAATCAATCAATAACATGATACCTGCAAAAATGATAAATTTTGAACATACTGATATACAGATTTTAATGTAATTGTTAGTAATTAATCAATAATATGGTGCAAAAGTGATAAATCATGAATATAAATTTGGCAAAATTTTTGGCTAAATCATACTAAAACTCGTGATAACAGATAATTATAAAATTTTGAATTCACTATTCATATATCATGATAGACAATGAAAATGCTAAATTTACATTTGGAATTGAGTATAGATAGGCACATTTAAAATGTAAGCGTTATTGTTTCTGAAAAATTCACGAGTATACGAAACATGATTTTAATCTGCATTATAATTGATTTTTTATGTAAGAGATTTTTTAAATTAACATTTTTTTTTCATAAATTTCACTCCAAATGGTTTGTCCACTTTAAGTTATTGGTTGCCTTTATTGTTATATCTTCCATCAAATTTCAACGCTTTAAAAAACTATTTACGTTTTTGCACGAAATAGACTGTCAGATATAAAATTTAATTCCACATCGACAAAAGCAGTATTTTATAATACCAACTGAAAATCATATATGAAAAATGCCAAAGCACAAAACGGAAACTTTTGCAACTTTGTGAGAGCTTTTGATTGATATTTTGCCAATCACCCGCTATTTCATCATGAGAGTTCGATTGTCACTCAATACAAATATATATATATATATATATATATATATATATATATATATTACATGAATCGACATTCGATTCGGTATCAATCAATGCTATATCGGTTATATATGATTCGTGATGCCAAGTTTAATTTCCGGGAATATTTGTGTGCAGTTGCTAAAGTATTTAGAAAATCAGTTAGGACCACAACACGATGTATGTGGATGAAATGAATGTTTTTTCGCGTTTTTCACGAAACTTTTGTCAGTTCTGCAGAGCTTATTTAGGTTGGCCGATATCGGAAATTTAATTTAAACGTAGAAATGCGTGAATCGGAATACAATAATAGTTTGGAGATATGTACTTTTATTGAATTTGCATCGCATTCTTAGATACTTGAATTGATTTTTATAATTATTTGTGAAGAATATATAAATATTTCAATATTCCATACATTTCGGTGATATTTTAAAATCTAAAAGATCTAATAGATACTTTACCAAATGTCTGGTATTTTTGGTCTTTAGGGCCTTGTAAATAATACATTATCCAGGTGTGATATGTTTGGTTTCACCAAGTATATTTGAATATTCTTAATATAAGTATAAATGATATAGACAAATATAAAATTAAGGTTTTACGAATAACTTAAAATAATTTGCATAGATAAATTTGGAAACATCCCACATGTAGGATACTAAATATAAAAAAAATCAATAGTTAAAATGTTTTTGAATAATATAAACTATTTGCACATTCTTATAACTTTTGAAATTACCGGTTCTGCTTTAATAAAAAAAAACAATTTGCAATACTGATAATAGAATAATATTACAATTTTTGAAAGGTAATTTATTTTCAAGCTTCAACAATAAATTAAATAAAAATTTTTGTCCTTATAATTTAGGTTAATTAATTTTTATTATGTTAATTTTTTCATGTACGTATATTAATTTTTGTAATTTTCAGTTAATTTTGGGAATAGTTGAAGTCCCTGAAAGTTTAATAATGTGAATAAGTGAATAATAGTGAATGAGGATTTGTGGAGAAACCTTACGTTTATCAGTATTTTTTCAACCTACTAAATACTTATTTTTAACTAGATGTAGGTGGGATTTTGTCTTGTGGCAAGTTGCACGAAATTTCCGATATGTGTGAATATTGAATATAATCAATATTCTTGTAAATTATATATGATCTGCCTGTTTACCTATCTACATGTCTACCTTTTTATATTTATTTCGGTTCACAGGGCTACGTATTTTCCTGTTTACCTGCTTATCTGTCTAAGTACCTTACATTATTTTTCGTTCATCTGTTCACCTGTTCACCTGTTCACCTGTTCATCTGTTCATTTGTTCACTTGTCTATTTTTTCACCTATTCACCTGTTTCCCTATCCACCTATTTACTTGTCCACCTATTTACTTGTCCATCTGTTTACTTGTCCGCCTGTTTTTTCACTTACCTGCTTACCTACCCTACGCGTGGTAATTGTGTTTTAATCTGTAAAATATTGCTGATGTTACATGGTTGTTGAGATATTACTTATACTCACAGATGAAGTTTTCAAATTCTTCTAATTTACAAAAAGATGTCAATTTTCTGTTATTTTTCTGATTGGTCCGTTATTTGCGTATAATTGATTACCTTGCATTATTAACCAATCAAATTTTGGTCTGAGGTCAACATAAGAAATATAATTTCCTGGAGGAAGGAATAATATTTAAGAGTTTTCAAGGCACAGGATATATTGTAATAAAGGAGAAATATAAAATATAATGAAGAGACTAGGTTTTAGAATGGTTTAATGTTAAAATATATCTATAATTTGCTTCGAATAGGGTCATGTCTTAGGCGTTAGCGAGGTCTATTAATAATTTGATATTTGTACGATGAACTTATGTTGGAGAATTATTCCGTAACTGTGTTCGATAGTTACACCAAACTGTGTTTGGTTGTATTACTTTTTTTAAGTTAAATTATTTATTGTTTTTTTTATTTTTTTTTAACGTTGTTACTTACAATCTGTCACACTTAAGACATTCAGTAATTGTTTTGACTTTATTGAAAGGATTTTTGAATAGATGGCAACCCTGTAGTTGCCCAATATAATTATGACTAATTAACCATAGTCAAAGTTTTGTTAAAAATGGATTACAATTTATATGTAAACTTCTATTGCACATACCAATTTGAGTAGTTTTAAGTAAATCGTGGGAATAGATGAAAACAACAATACTGGTTTAACAAAGTGATGGCGAACATTTCAATCAATTACTATCTGTATTGAAACATCAAGCTTGGCAGATTCTTTTCCGAAATTGATCATTTAATTTACTGAAGGAGTGGTTTATATGTTCTAACTTTTATCGCATCTATCAAATAAATTTGAGTATGTAATTTCAAGTGAATTGTTGGAATAGTTGGAAATGGCATCATCTGTAAATAATGTGATAGGTTATATGTCAGTAAATTATTCGTAATTTAAGTTCGACAGTTTTTTTTCAAAATTGATCATTTAATTTACTGAAGGAGTGGTTCATATGTTCTGTAACTTTTATAGTACCTATCATATAATTTTGAGTAATTTCAAGTAAATTGTGGGAATAGTTGTAAATGGCATCATTTGTTAAATAATGTGATAGGATATATGTTGGTAAACTATTTATACAAAAATAAGTTTGACAGATTTTTTTACCTAAATTGATCATTTATTTTGCCGAAGGAGTGGGTTCCAATTTACATGTCTATTAATTTCTACCGCATCCGCGTCCAACCATATAAATTTGAGTAATTTCGTGTGTCGAAATTTGATATTCAATAGTATTATTCATCCTAACCGCAACATATCCGTAATATTCATATCACGTAAGATCCTACGTGTAAAATATATCCGAAGCTACTTTAGCCCATTTACAATAGCGACGCCTCAATTTATGTCTATATGGAGCGCTGTTCTTTTTGCTTATTGTTTTGTAATATAATGATATATATCACTATGTTTCGCACATTTGATATATGATATTGTTTCACATCGATTCTATTTGGGATATTGATACAGTTTGTTTTTGAACAGTAGAAATGTATTATTTTTTCAGCACAAATGATGAAAACTGATATGAAAAATTATCTGTGAAAATTATATATCGCGTTCAAAGCTATTTATTTTTACATATTGATATCAGTTTTCAAACTTTGTATACTACATTTGTTAATTATGAAAATTAATTTAATTAATATTCCTGTTATATACACCTATTAGTTTTTTTCATACTATAAATAATTTTTAACAAAACAATACGTTTTTGTATATTAATAATAAATTAAGCAGTATATATTTGGCATACATAGTGTTTTCTCAAATTGAACTTCATGGTAATTAACTACTAATGTTTAACTTCCTGCAAAGTACAGTTATTATGAAAAAAATCAAACAAAAAACTTGCTTTTGACTCTCTCAATGCATTCTACAGATCATGTTAATGTAGAGTGCATACTCAATGCATTAATGTAAACTTCAGTCAGTTTGCCACTTTTAACAAATTAAAGAAACTTAAATTGCAAAAGCTGGTTATGAATCATGATTAATAAAAAAACATAAGCGAAGACATTGCCAAAAAAATTGAGTAGTGTTATACGTTAAACGTATTGGTAAAATGATTTGTTTGCACTATCAACGATTTAGCATATAATATTGTATGTTATACATAAAAAAATATGTTTCTGGCTATACAAATTCTAATTTACTAGTCTGCATATTTTACACAAAAACCCTGTAATATTAATATATTTTATTCAAATGTTTAAATTAACTTCATATTACAACTATGATGACTAAAGCTTATATGATTTCAAACTTGAAGTAATAACACTAAACTTATTTTTGGCGAAGTACTATTTTATTACATGAAGACATGTTGATGAAATATATTAATTTTTTATCAACTACTTTCTACGAAGTATTTATTGGCTTCCAGCAGTTTCGTACACATGGAAAAAAGTGAAAAAAAGTGTTAAAAAATAGAAGTACTTCTCATAAAACTTCTCAAAATATAAACTAATAATTGTGCAATCAAAAAGTTATTATTTTATACCCTCTAGAAATACTGAAACACAAAAACAACACAAAGTTTGAAATTTGAAAAAGTATAGCATTATCAATGGTATGGAAATTTTTGAAAAAACATTTTCATAAACTTATACGAATGCATTTGTCAAATAATAACTTAGTTAAATAATTACTATTCACACAATTTGCAATGCGCTTGATTAAATTTATTTCTTAATATACTATCAACTGTTGAAATATTCATAATTTTTTCATAAGCTACAAATGAGAAGCAAATAATTTATTTCTGTAAAGAAATAATAGTTTGCTTACGAGTTTCTAACTTCAAGAGTAGTTCAGTAAATAAATTATAGATAAACGTCCAAAGTTGTTTCACAAAGAAGCATGATGTTTTTGAATTATACTTTCTGCAGAAATATTCTGTTTACCCAGCTCGCAAACATTATCTGCAAAGACTCTTTGGAGTAATTTTTCGAGACATAAATTCAGTTGAAGTCAGAAAACAAATATTTGCTTCCTTATTACTATCTACTAGTGACTATTGTCTGTTTTCCAATTATAAAGTGCAGTGAAGAGTATTATCATTTACCGGTTGAGTAGAATTATGTAAAAAGTTCAATAATTGGCACCAGAAAACTCAATCAATAGATATCCAATTTATTTATTATACGATGCAAGAAATTGAAAAAGATTTATGGATGGTATTATATAAACTTAGGTGCTAATAGGTCAGACAAGTTATGAAAACTGTTAATAGTTTGAAGGAACTTGACATATTGTGTTGGAAATAGGACATTGATATTTATAAATGTATCTTGTGAAACTTCTGTTTTGTTTTCCTTCATTTAGGTTTGAATATTGCTGTCATTTATTTCATTTACTTTAAATAAAAAACTAGAAGTTACAAGAAATATAAGAAATAACTGCACAAAAAATCAAGTGTTCAATTTCTCAGTAATGAACCTTCAGAATTACTATCCAGTTTGAATTACAATTTTAAAGTAAACCAAATTGACGTAGGGCTTTATGTTGTTAAGAAATATTATAGATAATTCAGTTTTGTTCAAATTTATGTAATATTACAATTAATTTAGATAAAAACTACAAAAGTTACAAGAGATATAAAAAATGAATGCACGAAAAATCGTTGTTTAATTCCTCAGTAATGAACCTTCAGAATAACTATACAGTTTCTATTACGGTCTAGTAATTTGTACTAATTTTGTATTATATGTATTATTTTATACAATGAAATGAAACAGATCTCTATAAAGGAATGGGTTAGTAGTAATAAATATTTTTTTATGAAATGTTGAACTTGAATAACCCAGCATTAGCATTTCATTCATAAATCTCATTAATACAATATCTGCAACAACTGATTATTTACATTTTTTATATTTAATGCAACTATGCAAGACATTTGAGTGAAGGTAGAATTTGTCAACTTGTACAAGTCAAAAAAAAAAAAAAAAAAAAAAAATTAGCAATGCAACCATATTGCAACTATTATGATATAGGGATCAAATTGTCTTCAAAACCAATATCGATATTTACAATTTAACTTCCCGAAGGAGAAGTTCATGATTTTATAAAAAAAATCGACTGGTTAATTTTCTCGAAGCTTCAAGCCATTCTGAATCGAATAAGACTAAATTTGGACAAAGTGTATTTGTGTGTGTTCAACTAGTTCTTTTTTAACTTTCCGAAGGAGAAGTTTATGTTTTCATCAAAAATCCGATTCGCTAATTTTATGTTTTCGCGACGTTTCAAGCCATTCTGAATCGAATGAGACCAAATTTGGAAAAAGTATGTGTGTGTGTGTGTGTGTTTGTGTGTGTGTGTATGTGAACAGATTTTTTGCCGTAAATCGACGTTTTCTCGAAAACGGCTGGGTCGATTTCAAAAATTTAAAAGCCATTCGATGTATCTCGACGAGAATTATTGTTTGTCAGTTTTGTGCGACGATCGGCCAAGCCGTTTCTTTATAAATGGCAGAAAAGTGAAAAATTTTTCGTCTACGTTTTAGCCCGCAATTCTGAATCGATTTTGAAAATTCAAAAACCGTTCGAAACATATTGGTTGGGAATCGTGCTGATTAGTTTTTGTTAGAGATCGGCCGGGCCGTTTTCTTGTAATAAAGTTTAAAAAAAAAAAATTTCGACGATTTTTATGATTATTTTTTTGACGATAGATATCATAGTCTTCTAGATCATACTAAAATATTACGGCCCTACGACAACTGGTTCAGCTTTAAAAATTCGTCAAAGTTTGCAAAAATCAGTATGGTCTTTTTGGCATTTGTCAAAATTAGACTTTTGATCGACGTTTTCTCAAAAACGCCTGAACCGATTTTAGAAATTTAAAAGCCATTTGACGTATTTCGGTGAGGACTATCGTTTGTCAGTTTTGTGCAACGATCTGACAAGCCGTTTTTTTGTAATTCGAAGAAAAAGTGTTAAATTTTCGTCGACATTTAAGCTCATCCTACCGAACCGATTTTAAAAAATCAAAAACTGTTCGAAAGATATTAGTTGGGAATGGTACTGATTAATTTTAGGTGAAAATCTACCGAGCCGTTTTCTTGTAATTAACTGTTGAAAAAAAAATTTAAGCCGATTTTCATGGAACTTTTTTTGGCGTATACATCATGGTCTTATAGAACTTACTGTAATATTACGGCCTTACGACAAGTAGTTTAATTTTACAAATTCGTCAAAGTTTGCTGAAATTATTATCGTTTTTTTTTTAAAGTGGGATGAATGAAGTATATTATTTACACATATCGGGAAGTTCATGTAACTTGCCTCAAGGCTAAATACCAAACCAACTAGTTAAACTTTTGGTAGAGGGTAAGTTATAGTAATGGGCCAAAAGCCGAAAATGAAAATTTTTGCATATCTTCACTTTTTAGAGATTTTTGAGCATTTTGGCAAATGGATGTGTGTGTTTTGTGAGTCCGCATTTTTTCGATCACGTTTTCGGGCGCATGGATCACCCGACTTGGATGGTTCGATAAACATTCGATTCCTATTGATAGCGAGATGTGCTGATTAATTTTTGGCAAAGGCGGGTCCAGCCGTTACCTGCCTTAACATTTCTCGAACAGTTTGTTACTGTACGAGAAGTTTTATCAAATTGCCTGAAGGCAAAATGCCAGACATCATTTTTTTGCACTTTTTTTTGTAGCACATTTGCTATATAAATGCAAGGAAGTTATGCTTTAATGATATTCATATCCATAAAATTTTGTAGTAGAAATACAATTATGTTGTAAAATGGATCAATGAAGTTATTTCTAATTGGAGAAACTGCGGATGGTAAAATTTAATACTATATAGCACGTTTATTTATTTATTTATTTATTTATTTATTTATTCATAAGCAAGCCGTAATCAATAATAATAGATATTATTTCAGGCTCTTGTCAAGCTTATTTATAGTTAATATTAAAAGGATAGTAATTTTATTATATAATAATCATAGTCGCTGCACGAATTTCGCTTCTGAAAAAAAATTGCTGAAAAAAAGCATTCGAACATTAAATACAATGTTCATCATAAAGTTCATCATATTAAAGTCTATTTGACCACCAGTCAAGCTCAAAATTCTTGCACAAGGTTGAAAGTTATACTCATTTAAAACCGTAAAAAATTTAAATTAATAAAATAGCAATAAAAAAAAAAATGAAAAAAAAAAAATGGTTGTACAGGCGATCAAATGGTCAGACTACATAAATACAAAATAAGGATTATGCAAGAAAATAGTTATTGAATTCAAATTGAGAAAATTCAGTAATGTCATAAAAAGCTATGTCTTTAAAAAGTTTAACTAGGGAAGCATGAAATTTTTTGCCGTCTAAGTTTCGGATACTGAGTGGAAGTTTATTCATAAGCTGAATACCTAGACCGTCGATCGTATTGAAAGAGCTGGCTAATTTATATGTACGCGCCTTAATAGGTTTGTGTCTAGTGTTGTAATTTGAGGACGAAGCCATATCAAAAAGTTTCGAATTGTTTTTGATGAAAGTTAATGTTACCAGCAGAAAAATGCATGGGACAGTTAGAATATTATATTTTTTAAATATGGGTCTGCAGGAGGCTTTACTGGGCAAGGAAAAAATTATTCGAATAGCTCTTTTCTGAAGCTTAAATATTTTAATTAGTTCGGATGAAAAACCCCAGAATTGAATGCCGTATGAAACGTGAGAATAAAAGTTGCTATAATAAACTGAAAGTAAGCAATTTAAACCAAGTTTGGGTTTTAGGGTGCGCAACATGAAACATGTTCTAGATAAAGTTGGTGATAGTGAGATAGAGATATGATCAGACCACTTTAAATTATTATTAATATGGATATCAAGAAACTTTGATACTTGCGAAAAATTATATGCTGAATTATTGATGGTTAAAGAAGTAATATTATTGGATAAACGATTTTTTGTACAAAAAGATATGATTTGGGTCTTATCATTATTGAGAACTAGATTATTTTCACATTTCTCACGTTTGGTTTTAAATGGGTATTAAAATTTAGTTTTTCATGCTTCAAAGATAATTTTTATTATCACACTTTCTGCTTCGGATACTTACATCCAACTTGTCTCGAAATAACATCCTTGGCGATAACCTCCGGGCAATAGTGATGTTCCTTGACTGAAACCCTATCCAGCTCTTAGAACTTCATACATTTTCAATGTCCTACTGAATATTTAAGTGGAGAACCTGAAGTTGAACCGTTGTTCCAGTAACGATTATCGCGTCTTTGCTTTCGATATCCACTTGCTCCATAAAAAAAGTTACTCTGTTCAATTCCTCCACCTTACCTACTCAGTTTGAGTAGCAATACATACTTTAATACATTATTTGATGAAAGTTTTCGCATTCCGCTCCTTGTATGTATAGATGCAGACGAATTCTATATATTTCGATTTCTTTGCTCGGATAATGCTTCGGATTGAAAATGATGTTGCAGTGTAGTAACATATGTATATTTTTATTTGCTTTTGCATGTTTTGTGTGGCTAGCGTGAATGGATCGAACCATGTTTTTCTAGATGGATTTCTTTCAAGTAGAGAATAGTGTTCAGACGCCAGTATAAAATTATGCGAACACTGGATATAGTAGTTTTTTATCCAAAAATGTCCTTGCATAGTTTATTATGCAATTGTTTTTTTGGAAATGGATAACTTTTGTTATGATAATTTTGATATCAAAGTTTGTGATTCACATTTTTCTGGGCAACACACTTGATTGAAATGAGGAATATTTCTTCTTATTATTTCTATACGTTTCACCATATGCTTACTATATGTTTCAGCATGTAGTCACAAATGCGTACTTGAACTATTTCTTGTCAATACAAATATCTAAGTATTGATTTATTGTAATTTTTTTTGATTTTATATTCAAACTCAAAACTAATTCAAAATCTTATACAAAATAAATAGAACCACCTTCTATTAAAGATATGGATATATTTATTGCATTTAATATAATTATTAATGTGTCAGGAAAATCTACAAGTTTATCATTTATGTCGACTCATTGATTTTTCCTCAGAAAATATTCCTTTTGTTACGAGAGCACCTTTTATATTTGAGACAGTTTTCTCAACTCTCAACGAGGCTGAGAATTTTAAAAATTATATCATCCATGATCTCAGGTCACAATATTTATCTGCATATAATTTTGATACGACATATTTTCCGGAAATTTTAAAAATTTCATATAATTCACTATGACTTCAATTATTTTTAATCTTATTTTCTTTCACCGAACGAAAAAAAATTACTAAAATGTTCATATAATTCACAATGACTTCAATTATTTTAAATGTTATTATTTTCACTAAACAAAAAAATACTATATAGACTTAATGATTAAATTTTTAAAAGTATTACTGCGAAAGTGTGAATTGAGTCCCAAAATTCGTAAAAATTATTTTTATTCGTTAAATTTAAGCAGTTCATAACATTTCAAAAGCGAGTATTTTTATTATTACATATCACCATAGTTCATAATTTACCAAACCATGAAATCGACACTATTTAACAAAGATCTTAAGAAGTTTAAAAGATCTATTCAGATTTTAATAATCATACCTAATATTCAATTTTGTAATGAGAACACCTTTATTTGCCTGTACCTTTTTTTGCTAAACTTGCCAGTACTGAACAATACTTTATTAACTAAAATTTTATGATTTTTAAGTCATATCAGCGTTGCTGCTTGAATGGAATATTGAGTCTTTAAATGTCGTAAAGCTCATGCTTTAATTATCAAAATCGAAGCAATTTTTTATTCATTGCTTAAAATGTAATCAGAGCATTTTTTTTATTTCAATATTTATTACAACTGTTAAATAATTAACATCTAGCAATAATAATAAATAATAACATAAGTTTAAATAAATAAGAGTGCAAAGGATAGAATTTACATAAAAATAATATCCGTAATATGTTGATTTAATATAAAATAGAAGCAAATAATAATAAAAATAAAATTAATAAATAATATAAATAAAATTTCTGAATAATAAAATAATGCTAGAAAAACAATAAAATATAACAAAATAACAATATTAGAAATAATAAGATAATGATAATAATAATAATTTTATTAATAATATGGTTATTTATGAGGTTATTATGAATGGGAATTTTTCGTTTTAGTCTGGTTGGGCGCGCTCCTGAGAATACTTTTTGTGCCCAGTAATTTGGGTGTTCATCAGTTCTTCTTTTATAGTTTATTACTTCATTTACTGTCAAATAATAGTTACAAATATTTTGATGCATTGATGTGGCAATCAGAGCATATAGTTTTATAAATGTGATATAATTTTAATACCAAATATATCTAGGACCAAATATTGGCCTTGTAAAAGAACTTCAGTGAGATGCTTCTACATTTTTCTATAAGATTTTTAGTTTATTTTTTATTAGGTCTTTTAAAAGCATAGTTCTCTAGAAGTATTTTAGAGACAAACAAATGTTTACGTTGTCTCTATATCACATAATTTTGCAATCTACCTGAATATAAATCCGACTTTAACGCTAATCAATGTTATGTGTCCCAATTGGAACTTTACCACTATAAATTCAAATCAAATTCACAACATGCACCGTATCCATCACATATCATCCGACAGTCTCTTAATTAACACGGACGTTTGTAATAACAAATCTTTGTTTATCTCGCAGTCATTAGAATGATTTATATGAGTCGTTTGTTCAGCCATTTCGAAATGTGGCGCCTAGTGACTTAATATTCATAGCGTTTTCGTGTGCAATCTGTGCAGTCCCATGCATACGATTATAATGGAGTCAGTTGCCCGAACAACTGACTCTACTTTGCCGCGGTTAAAAGGGACTTGGATGATATTGGCTATTTTGCTCGAAATAATATAAATTTATTAAGGTTTGGAATATACTAAAACTAAGTATTTAGATTGTCTATTCTTGTCTGCAACTTTCGAGACATTAGAGGTACGTTTGTAGACCAAAGATATAGCATTGATGAGACTTGATTATGATCAGAAAACTAGCTGCCGGTAATATTTTCTAACAGATTTTAAGAAAAACTACCAGTATGCAATTTATTTTATACTAATATATTTGTTCTTAAAATATAAGATTCTAAGCTTTGATTTTTATTATGATATTGTTTACGTTGATTCATGATACAAAAAATTATTACAGGTGAGATTATATTTGAATTGTTTTAATTATAGTTTGCATTGATGTATGCAAAGACTTTAGAAGAACTTAGAAATAAGTAAATTTTCTCAAACATCATTAGAAAATGAATTATGAAAAGCATTGTTGACATTTTTCTTTCGTAGTACTTGCTGCGCTACATGCTACAACTAGCCAAACACGAGGTTAATTATAACAACACAATTTTTCTAGAAATGTAATAATTCTGAAATAATAAACATATGATCATATGTTTCACTTAATTTGGTTGAGCAATAGTTACAACTATCCATGTTTATTTGATAGAAATATAATCAGTCGATTTCAAGATATATCAATTGAAAAAAAATGTTATAAGACCCTAGTTTCCCTATAATTCGCATTTGGGTTACTATCATATCATAAAGATTGAGACCTCTGATACTCAGAAAAGACAGGGTTGTCAAAACGGAGAGGGTTCTTATAACTTATCTGCACTAGAGCTAAATTATTTGGTTAAAGAGTAAAATCTAAAATTATTTATCTTCTTAACAGCAAACAGAACTGCGTGTTCAGTGTTAGCTATTCTACGTCCTAATCTAGTATTTTCTCGAGGCAACTCAGCGGTCAACCACCCTTCTTTTTATGTGAATACAATATATTTATATATATATATATATATATATATATATATATATATATATATATATATATATATGCTAATATTAGCATAAATGTGCCGCGGCAATATCGACATATGGCGATTGTCATTTGTAGTTCTACATGAGATCTACAACCCCAAGAAAACATTTGATATCATAGAACTTGATATCAAGCTGGCCAAGGTTGTGTTTGAAACTGAGTTTAGTTTGTGCTAGAGTGCGAACTTAATCATTACACCACGCTGTGCTCTGCATATATATTTTTTGCAAAAATAGTTTTCAAAATCTGTATAGGTTTAGCAAATGCACTAATAACAAATAATAGCAAAATATAACAAAAAATAGCAAACGGAACTTTCTTAAACTGTTGCAAAGAATTGGAACTTCATATCAACTCAATCAGGCGTGAGACTTGGACGTACAATCGGCTGAATTCATTTCTGAAAAATAAGAATAATTCAAAATACTATGAGGCAGTTGCGTCTGAATAAGGAACGACAGATAATATTTTTAGACATGTAAAATCAATGAGATATGAACAATGTTATTTATTCTATGCAAAAGGCTACAAAAAGGCACCTACTAATATATTCAAAATAATTTACTTTAACTATTAATGTATTGTAATTCTAATAAGATTAATTAATGTATCTAAGTAACTGGATAAGAGAGACAAAAATCAGAAGCCACATGCAATAAATTTATAAAAAAAAATTAATGTAGCTGAATCCAAATAATTCTATATAATATATTTTTTATTATTGCATAATAATTTAAGGATCATGAAAATTTGAGAAAGTGAAGAATGTTAAAGTGTGACAAAAACAATGTATGTTTGAATAAAAACTTTAATATTTTAGGATGGCTACAAATAAACGCTTAATCTAAATAAATAAAATTGAAAATATTATCTCAACAGCAATAGAATTTGCAAATAAATAGTCTTTATTAACACTGTTCGCGATTTACTAAAACCACAGCAATTTTAATGAAATACAGCAGCATAATGTTAGAATACAATCTTTGCAATGCTTAACTAAATTACTAAACTTACAATATTACTAGGGATTATTATATTCGTTGTAGAATTTATGTTACTAAAACTACTATCGATGCATTTGAATTACTGCCTGCTTAAAAACCTTTGGTAACAAGTAATTAGTTAGTTGTTACTAACAACTCGTGTTCCATAAAAATAAATACTATGTTTGATGTATGAAAATAATGTTTGATACAGTTGTTTCGGATGGATTTTGGTATAGAATATATTTTTTTTATAGAATATATATATATATATATATATATATTGTTAATGATTTTCATTTGTTTATACAAAAGGCAGTTAGATATGATAATTTGTTTTTCTTGATCTGGTGTCTCTACACTTCTGTCCAATTTGTTTACGTAAATTACTCTATCTTCTGAAATTTTCGCTGGGTTGGCATTTGATAAAACTTTTCTATCCAGTATGTATCATGGTTGTTGTACCTCATTGTGCGTCGATTCGTTTGAATTATGCAGTAGGTTATCATACGTTACTCGCAACCGCACTCGGAGCGCCTGGATATGATGGGCAAGGAAAAACGAGTGTAGCCGGATTAGATTCATCTGTTCCGACATTAATTGCATGGCGCAGGCAGATGATAACTCATGTTATATTCTTACTGAACTGAACCTGCTAGCAAATTGTATTTTTGTACTAGAATATGATACTGCTGAGTGCTGGATAGTTTGTGGAACGGGGGAAGATTTACATGATTGAATTTTCTAGGGAGGAGTTTGTTTCCGACAGAAAATTTGATTTGTCATTTGTTTTTCTCAAAGTTATTAGCAGTGGTGTTGTCGAGCCGGAACGCGCCGGAACGTCGTTCCGGCAAATCATTTTTGGGGCGGAACGCGTTCCGGCAAAAAAAGATATAAAAAAATCGCTACATACAGAAAATGATTTAATAAGTAAATTTTATACGTTATTATTCAACTAATTTTTAATAAATGTTATTATTGTAATAAACATACATACATGTGCACAAAATGGGTTTTGTAATAATTTTTGTTTCTTTCCTTTTCGAACGGAACCGGAAAAAACATGAAAACTTGTTTTAGAACCGGTTTTTAAATTTTAGCGTTCCGGCAAAAAATATTAGCACAACACCACTGGTTTTATCAAAGTCGTTTTTAATTCAGTAACAAATTGAGGTGTATGAACTGAAATATTAATTACAATCCAGTAGTGTATTTCAAATTTCACATATGTTACTTTAAGACCGAAAAGTGTCTGACACCCTAATATTGCGGATATAAGTTGGACTTGTTTCGGACATAGCGGGCGTTAGTCGAATAAAATAAATAATTTAAGACATTCATATAATGGAAATTGATTGTAGCGAAAAAAGCAATTCTATAAATACAAAAGCATAAGAACTCTTTTGCTTTTAATTAAATTTAAAAAAAATAATATTTTAATAATTCGATGAATTTTTAGCCATCTAAGGCAAAAATATAAGCCGTTCGATCGCTTGTAAATTTTTACAATCCAAGATCTATTGGTAATTTTTTTTAATCATTGTTTTATTGACATTTATTTAGTGGTAAATTAGTTGACAATTTATAGCAAAAGAGTTACCCTGATATTTCAATAGACTTATCGTCTCAATTTCGGCCTACAATTTGAGATTTGTATGCATATTCATAGAAACTTTGATCTTTTGAAAATCTGATGAAGGTTCTGTGGAATTGATGATCACTCGATTATTTTGATAGATTAAAAAATTGTACTCCTAGACTAGTAATTCCCAACGTGGGGCGCACGCCCCACAGAAAAATCCATTTTTAAATTCAGAAGGGGAGGCAAATTAAAAAATTACACGACTTTAACCCACTTGCTTTGGGTGATTTGAATATAATTTGTAAATACTGTTAAAAATTTGTTAAACATATTATGATCAATTTTTCCATATATATTTCCATAGCTTAGGTAAATACGGATCCCTTTTTAGGTCTAATGCAAACTTTCTCAATATTACGGATTATAGAAAAATTCCAAATTCTGTATATTTATAATATTGCCATACCTCCCAAACAGCGGTATAATAATTTTTATATTATATTTTTAAATTTAGAATTTTTAGAATTCAGTAAGTTGCGAGACTAAGAACACCTTAAGGGGGTATTCTACTGTAGAAGCATAAATTTTGGCCGGTTTTTGAAGCGTTGTATAATATATATACAAATAATATTTTTACTATCGATTTTTTATGATTTGTTTATTGATATTTTATTATTACATAAAAAAAATTATTAAAAAAAATAGAATTCACAAAGTTATGAGCAGTCAAAGTGGGGGCTCAAAAAAAAAGAGGGCGTCCTGGGGTGCATGGTTCCAACCCTCCTGGTGATCCGAAACATAAAAAACAGATGGATTCTTAATTATTATAGATGCCGCTATCGTATGAATCTGGATGGGTTAAAAAAAATTTTTTTGTTTGAATGGCGACAGTTTGAAAAAAAAAATTTTTTTTCATGTTTTTTTTAACAATTCCGAATTTTCTAAAAATACTAAATGAAAAGTTATAGTTTTGGGAAAGGTCCATGCGATAAAGCGATGTATAGAGAAGATCCTCTCCAAATTTGAAGTAAATCGGTTCATTAGAACTCGAGATATCCTTACCACTAGCTCGAAAAAAGTAGTTCCGAGAAAAACGCGTTCAAAGTTTTGAGACTCGGTCGGACCCAAACCGAGGCCACGTCACTTAAACGGATATAACTCAGGAAATAATAGTGATTTTGAAAAATTCTTTTAATGACATATTTCTGCATAACTAAACTTTGAAAATATGAAACATTTTTTTTTCGATTTTTTCAAAATTCTACAGTAGAATACCCCCTTAAGAAATTCAGCTCGCACAAGTTACTCAAACATTTAATAAAATTTATAGTTCTATGTCTATTGTCGCATAGTGCACACAATCGTTTAAAAGTGCAGTAATTAATTTTTTATGAAGTGATAACGGCAAAGGCAGCAGTAAGGTTTAATCGACGCCTTAACGGATATTTTAGATATTTAATATCGAGATAATATTTCTTATAGAAAAAATAATATTTATAAATTAAATCTTATATAATTTCGCATTTCTTATACGCTAACACCATAACATAACATCATAGGTTCCTATTCGTGTATTTCTATAGCCTTACGTATGCCTATACGTTGCATTCTATACTACATGCCTTACATCTATATACCATGCGCTATATTTCATCACATACTCTCAAATCCCTACATTGTATACCGAATACACCTAACCTATATATACTATATATCCTATTACCTATATTTTTTTTACACGCTACATTAACCCTACCGAGAATCGAACCCGGGTCCGCCGCGTGGAACGCGACGACGTTAACCGCTACACCACCGTAACGCTACAATCAACCGTCTTTTTTCGCGTGTCTTCGTGCCACCTCAGTATTAATTATCTAATTAATTAGAAAATGACCCGCGGAAACAACAGTGCGTCCCATATTATATTATTAATGGGGACCCGATAGGGTAGTGGCTAAGGTGCGCGACTTCCACGCGGAGGTCCCGGGTTCAATTCCCGGTATAGACAATAGATAATATATATAATAGGTAGAGATAATACATAGGGCGTAAGGTAAACCTATATAATATAGGTGAATATATAAATTAGACAGTAGTATTTATAAGAAGTAAAAGGTATGTAGGGTATATAATAAGTTAATGACGGTATAGGTATCTCACGGTATGATAGATAATAGATATCTATCTATGATATACAATAATATAGTATAGTATTGTGGCGATATCAAGCAGGCTGGTTTTTATTTGTAAAAAAACAATCGGACATATGATGTATATTTTTGATCGAAATATTTTTATAGTTAATAAATTTATATTTTTTTTATTGTTGGGAGTTTCTAATTTAATATATTGTTATAATCATTACTACTCCCACATTGGTGACTCACGACGATGGAGATGAAGATAAAGGAGTTTTATTTTTCGAAGATTTAAGAAAAATTGATTTTGACGCAGCACCATAATCACTGGTCTTCAGTGACGACCTATAAGGTATGTCCAGTCCAATCCATCATAGTTAACGCACTTACTATCTGGATCAGACTTCCGAGGTTACTCATTTGGTATACCCAGACCTCAGTTTTTATTGCTGACAGAAAAAATAATATGGAGCCTGAACTTTTCATTGGAATGCAATTCAACCTCTCTTTCTCTGTTAACTCAACAAATCGTCTTATAATGCTACCTCCCATTATCGGTGACAACGACGAATCAAAACAAAATTTGACATAATTTATTGGATTTCACAATTCTGGACTCTTATGTCAAAGAAACCAATGATCCTGATTTGGATAAAGAGCCAACTTCTTTCTCTGATCGGAACTCATCTGATACGAATGCAACGCTTGCAGAAATGGAAACTGTACCCATAAATTATGCATTCTAAACATTAAGTAATTCTGATATAACTAATACCAATTAGATGGAGGCTGAATCTTAGAAGTTCACCGACATCGAGGTACAGGAAATTTTCCACATGTTTTTCATTAATCAGAACCTTATGCAGAATATGGAGTTGATGGCAGGTCGAATCACCACATACGGTGGATCTGCTGACGAAACATGGAAATTTGTAATTAACCAGTATTACAACACTGCTATAATCTGCTTTCCCACCACATTTTTATAACGTGTTTCCCTGTATTTTTTTTTAAACTGTGAGATCAACACTGGGCAGGGAGTGTGTGGCGATATCAAGCAGGCTGGTTTTTATTTGTAAAAAAACAATCGGACATATGATGTATATTTTTGATCGAAATATTTTTATAGTTAATAAATTTATATTTTTTTTATTGTTGGGAGTTTCTAATTTAATATATTGTTATAATCATTACTACTCCCACAGTATGATAGGTAATAGGTTATCTATCATATTATTAATAGAATATATAAATTAGACAGTAGTATTTATTAGAAGTAAAAGGTATGTAGTGTATATAATAAGTTAATGACGTTATAGGTATCTCACGGTATGATAGATAATAGATATCTATCTATGATATACAATAATATAGTATAGTATGATAGGTAATAGGTTATCTATCATATTATTAATAGAATATATAAATTAGACAGTAGTATTTATAAGAAGTAAAAGGTATGTAGGGTATATAATAAGTTAATGACGGTATAGGTATCTCACGGTATGATAGATAAATATCCATCTATCTATGATTTACAATAATATAGTATAGTATAATAGGTAATAGGTTATCTATCATATTATTAATGGAATATATAAATTAGACAGTAGTATTTATAAGAAGTAAAAGGTATGTAGGGTATATAATAAGTTAATGATGGTATAGGTATCTCATGGTATGATAGATAATAGATATCTATATATGATATACAATAATATATAATAGGATAGTATGATAGGTAATAGGTTATCTATCATATTATTAGGATAAGTCTTATAAAGTATTGTAATAAATCTTGAGTACGTTTATATCATAATAAATACATGTAGGTACTAATGAATACAAATAATACCAGAATAAATATAATTAATGTCATTGAAGAATATAAATTATGTACTCAATGATTCCCTCATACTTGTACAATTTAATGTATAGACTAGCTGTATATAATAGAGTTAATTATATAATAAGTCAATATATTACATTTGTGAGTTCTTATCGAAATTTATCAAATTTTTTGAACCGGTTTATGAACCGGATTTTAAATTTTAGCGTTCCAGCAAAAAAAATATTAGCACAACACCACTGGTTATTAGATATTCTGAATCGTTTGACAATAACATTGAAATAGTGTGTGTACGTTCTTTTTTCTAATATTTATTTTTAACAATACTCGGAATACAATATTTTTCAAGATATTTAGTTCAATGTATTCAATCACCTTTATAAAGACACACATAAAATTTCAGAATATCCATTGAAGTTGTTACTCCAATAAGCGATTCATTATTTCAGATCATTTCTCTAAAGATTAGTAATGTTACATGCCTTGAATATTGGGACTTGAAATCTTCTTTGTCAGTCTTCTTGAAACTGTTGTTTTTAAGTTGAGCCGCTATAGAATCAGTATGATCAAGTTTTAGGAGATTTTGAATACTGTTTATATTTTTTTAACTTGCCTACAAAGTCTATATTCAGATTTTGTTTATGTATGTGAGTCCCATATTCGGACCTTACAAAGTCCATTTGATGGAACTCGATATGTATTTGGTTTGATTAAGTTTGCGCAACTATCCGCTAAACTGTTTCTTCATATTTTGTAAAAGATAGTATTTTTCGTCCACATTTAAACAAAAAAATATAAAACCGACTTTAAAAGTATTGAAGATTTTGAAATACATCGAATAGTTCTTGATTAATATACTGATCCACATACATGCATTCCAAAATTTTCTAGTTCTAGAAAAAGTAGATTAATTCAGTGGATTAATGAAAATAATAAATAGAAATGGGTAAATTTATTATTAATTCGGTTAACATTTATCACTTCTATAGGTGCCAAAATTTAAAAAAGTCAATTAAAAATCACTACACACGGACTCTTCACTACCTCGAAGGACCAGATATAATTAATTATCAAAAAGGCTATATCAGACCTGAATGAAAAATAATAACTAGTTCAGAATTTGTTTGTAGAAATGTAAAGTATTTAATTTTAGTGATTTATATTAGATGTTATCGGGTCAAGAGATACGTACAGAATGAGGATGAATTTTTTAAAAACTATCCTAGAGTAGGGTAGGAAATTATTTTATTATAGAGTAAAGGGAGTTTTGTATATAGGTAGAGGGAGATGGATTAATAAAATTTGTGAAGCTCGAACAATATTCTTATTAAAATTCTTATTAAAACTAATGTAACTTGATATTCGTATCTGCGTTATTTTCCGAAACATCATAAATTATGAATGTAAATTCAAATAAGGCGCTATGACTATTTACATCATCAGATGAGAACCATGGAGAACTAGCATTAACCAAATTCAATTAGTGCAGCGAGCTCTAGGATAGCAAAAATAACTAGATTTTATCTTGTCTTAATATATTCAAATAACCACTATCGTAAAACGATCTCCATCTAATCTTCTCAAACTATCGCCAATCCGTTACTAATAATTCCACTTCGGGATCCATCTGCCCATCAAATCCGCAAACAAAGTGCCTTTTTAGTAGAAATCTGAACACCATCGCGTAATAAGGAGAAGTGAAGACTGACATAATTTCACCATTATACAGGATACCCTACACATTTTAAACGCTTTGTTCGAAGATTGCTTTGAGTGCTTAGGCGCGCGCCAAGCCATATTGTAATAGGTGGAGTGGGCCTTTCACGGACGGTCGCGGACTGTTAACAAGACTTTGAAATGAGGCATAGGGACTCCTACAACTCCGCCTAAAATGTGTACGACGATGTTCCACAAGTTGTATTATGTTTACTTCATAATTACCCGGATCGGCGGAGTAAGAGTGGCTCTTTCTCGAGCAATTTCGGGAGCCATCAATCGACCAGCTGATGGCTGAGAAAGAGACGAGGAGGCGAACGGTGTCTCGTAGGTAAATGCTCTGTGTGTCGGAGCAAAAACTTGGGTTATTGGATGCTGTCAGATTGAATGGCCATGTTATGTTTGAAATTTAATTTTCGAAAGTGATTAACATGGATTGGTGGATCGAGAATTGAATTTGACAAAGGTTCATACAAAAATTTTAATAAAATGAAGACATAATTAATTGTAAAATTATAAATTCCAATCAAAAGATTTAAAAATTGATTTAACTAATTAGCATAAGTAATTATCTATTGCTTATGCATTGTTATTGTAATTTTCTGTGCATTCTTGTCATTAGGTTATTGGGAATTTCACATCAACGACTGATATGAAATTTCATATTACAAGGAATAGTTGATCATTACAAATTATCTTTGATGCTTCTTTCTTGATGATTTTTATTGTTTGACTAAAAGCCTAGATAAATGTGTTTCCATCAGATTCTAAAGATTTATGGGCCGATTCTGCCGTAAAATAGACTAATGTTATAGCAAAGCTATGTTGGTTAGCGCTACGCTCGTATGTTCATATAAAATGGTACTAAAAACTTTCAGATTTCAGATCGACTGATGTACAGATATCAAATTACAAGGAATACTTGACCATTACTAATTATCTCTGATGCTTTTTTATTGTTTAACTAAAAAAACAGATATATGTTGGCTTCATCAAATTATAAAGATTAATTGGCCGATTCTGCCGTAAAATAGACGATTTTTATGGCAAGGCAATTTTGATTAGCTCTACGCCCATACTCATATGTTCATATAGAATGGTACTAAAAACTGTCAAATGCTATGTGTTCGCTGTGCATTTTTTTATATTTTAAATTTTTTGTTTGAAAATCTTGAACTTTTTTTAATGCAAACGCACTGCATAGCTGTTTCAGAGTCGAAATATCGAAGCGCGTAAGCGTCGCGTCGTTGTCAAACGTGTGATCATTGGTAGAAAACCCTAATTAAGTACTATAATAATCATTATTATTATAATCTCTGTAATATATCTGATAATATGATGTGCATATGTCTAATGATCATTTTTTACCGCCAAATGGCATAGTTTTTTACTTTTCCTATTTAATCTCGAATCCTGAACCTACCTTACCAAAAAGTTTCACCAGTTGTTTATTTCGTCAATACAAGTACATTTTTTGAATTATTCAAATCGGATGATCCGTTCTCTCAAAAACTGAAATACCATTTTGGTACTTTTTGCCCTGCAACTTCAAAACGGCTAGGCCTACCTCTGCCAAAAACGAATCAGCACGTCTCCTTATCAATAAGAATCGAATGTTTTTTGAATCATTCAAAGCTCCGTTTTTACATATACACAAACACGCACGCATACATTTATTTATTCTAAGGTATATCAAAATATTAAAAAGTCTTCGAAACGTAAAGATATATGAAAATTTTCATTTTAGAATTTTTTTGCGATTATAACTTACCTTATGAGATGTTAAAAAAATACTTCTTTTATAAAATGTAATTATTTTGTCATATTACCCCACAAATCATGCTACTTGTTACTCCAATGACACAATAATTTATTTACAGTGGATTTAACGTTATAAAAGTTTTCTTGACTTTGTTTTATAATTTAGTTAGTAAAAACATGTACTATGAATTTGTATTTTCTTGTCAAGCTTTGAAAAGTTTTAAGCTCTCTATTCTCTGTTAAATTCTTTCATAATAGTGATAAAATTGACAACCATGAAATTGAAAACGGATTGTGCTTTGAAAGTTTTCTTGTAGTTCAAGCGATGGTTCGGGTGAATACAAGAATTTATATATCGAGATATGCAATGGAGAGAAAAAATATTTAAAAATAATAAACTGAGTTTATTTTTTTACTATTATCTTCTCAAAAATTATTTTTCACTAGTGAAGACCTATTTTTTCATCATGTAGTACCTAGAATGTCTAAATAGGATGTCAATCCATTGACTTGGCGTATGGGTATTGGTTTTGGTGATAATTAAAATATGTTTTCTAGCAATTTTCTAATCTATATGTTATGGTAAAGCCAGAAGTAATAAAATTGTAAACTTGGCATAATGTTTATCAAACTTTGTTTTAAACTATGCTTGTAATCTCACAACATTGAATATTCATGATAAGAAAATAACAGAGCGCAAAATTTTAAATATTATTGACTTTATTCTCAAGCACCACACTGGAATGCTGAATCAGATTATAGGTTGAAATGCTTTACAAATAACTTTGCAATACCAAAATAGAAATCAAATATTTTGCCATCACATACGCTTTTGTTTTTGTTGAAACTTTATAATGCAAAATAAATTCTCGCAATCCGTATATACTACGAGGACATTTAGTAATTGTTATGATTGCAGGGCTTGTTATTTGGAAGCTGGGTAAATTGACCCAATAATTGGATTGTTGTTTGGAAGGCAACCCAGTTTTTGACCTATGCCAGTTGTTTTTTAAAAACAATCAGAACATTAGTTATATTCTATGAGCTAATATAATTAAATGTAGTAGTTACCCCAGAACTATTTGATGCATTTTTTTAGATCAAGTTAATTGGCCATAATATCTTTAGTCTTCTCAATTCTGTTGTATGGAGCAACATTCCCAGACAATTCACAATATTCTCAGAGAATGCACAACATTTTCAGATAATTTATAACATTTTCAGATAATTAACAACATTTTTAGACAATTTGCAACTTTCTTAGACCATTTACAACATTTTCAGATAATTTACAACGATTTTAGGGCATTTGCAACTATTTAAAACCTTTTGCAACTATTACAAACCATCTAAAACGATTTCATGACATCTAGAACTATTACAGGATATCCGCAACGATTCCAAACTATCTATCGTTGTAAATCTATAGACCATCTGCAACAATTTCAAACTATTTAGAAAGATTTCAGGCGATGTGCGACAATTTCAGGCCATTTAGAACTATTTCTCAGCGCATCTGAAATGATTTAAGACTACCTAGAATGTTGTATGGAGCAGCAGAGCAACGAGTGAATTAGGGTGATTTTCTAATTTTTGATTATAATTAATCATCAATCTTATTTTTATGGAGTCCTTAAAATGTAGCATTTTCATCATGTAGAGTTTTATTGCCTACGAACCAGTAAGCTCTAAGTACTTTTGATTGGGTCCGTTGTACCAACATTTTAGATTTGCTAGAGCAGTATTTGTTGAATTTATATTTTTGATGCATATTTTTAATGGATGTTTTCACTTGACATTAAATTTGAGATCTATGATCACAAGTAAAATCCTTATTTTCTATTGCTAAGGTTTGAATCTTCCCGAGGTCTAGAAACAGCTGGTCCTCGGTCTTTACTATTACACCACAACTCTGCTTATGAATATAATATCTATTTCTATGTCTATTCACATTCTCGTGTTTGTAACATATATACAAAATCTTCGTAATTCTGAAATATCCAAGTTACGATCCACGTTTGTAATAAACCTTTGTTGAGCTAGTAACTAAAATGTGCATCCGAGCGTAGGCCAACATATATATACGACTATAGAATGCCTTTTTTCCGGCGGATTTTGTTGGACGAATGCCAGAAAGATCCGGAATCTCAAGACGGTATTACTTCAGCTATTTATGTATATGAGAGCGAAGAGTGCAAGTACAATTTTGTTCCCATCATCTGTACCAGCGTTTATAAAAATTGTTTTTATTACGACGATAATAGTGCAATCGCTTATGCGAGGATTAAAATATGCTGGATGAGATTATTCGGAATGCAATTATTTTGCGGATTTAGAAAGAAATAATTTATAAGTAATGCACGTGCAACTTGCACAGGTACTATGGAAAATGGTGCAATTATTGTGAAAAATTGTAATTTGTATTCAAATTTATACCTAGGTTTACGTTTTTGTCGCGATTTAACACGAAGATAATTCCTAAACGAAGCAATTTGGTTTTTGTGAATCAATTTCATTGAAAAAAAATTGCATAAAAATGATTCATTAGAAACTTTATATTTTTCAAATCATGACGAATTTCGATTTAATGACATGCATAGCAAACTATGACTTTTATTATATTCATTGCACCTGCTGGAACCACAAGAGAACTTACGAAGCAAAATATATTATCAGTTTTATGGAAATGGAAGAAATTTAATAAAGACTAGATAGCTTACTATTCCTAAAAAAACTTGACAAGAGAATACATATTTCTAGTAAATACATGGTTGTTCAAGCTAAATGATGCAACAAGGTCAAAAAAGCTTTAATAATCTACTATATCCACTATAAATTATTGTATCATTTGAGTAATAGGTAATAATTTGATCCTCTTGCGATATTGTTTGCGATTGCAATATTTTTGTTAAAATTCTATGTTATATACTAAATTAGGTATAGGAACCAAAAATATTGAAACAATAAATATTCAATTTAAAATTCTTAACTTTCAACAAATTTAAAACTTAGAGCTCTTTAACTTTAAAACTTCAAATTCAAAAGAAAGTTGATATGAAACATTCGTCATTAAATTTTAGTGCAATAATTTTGTATAAACCGCTTTATTTCAAATTGATCTTTAAATAGATGTAAATCGAATATAAATCAAATTTCCAAATTGGTATAACTGACCGATTTCTGATTAATTTAGGATTTAATAATATAGCTCGACCAGTTTTCACAAATGGCCCACCTGGTAATAGTATATAGTTCATAATATTATACATTTATCCGAAACACATCAATTCAAGTAGACTCTAGTCACAACGTATAAATTTTAAAGGGAATTTATATATATAGAACTATTTATTTAGATTGACTCACGTGATTCTACTTTACTTATCATTGAGGAATCAAAACTTTTGTATTTTGAAGAAACCATTATTTACTTTGTGATTTTTGAGAAAATATTCAACTAAATTCGAGATATTTCGAATATTTCGAGTTAGTGCTGGAATAAAGCAAAATAACTAGTGGGGCGCATGGCATTGTGCCTTAAGGCAAATTGCTGTAACTTTCAGCACCAAAAAAAATTTTTTTTAGAAAACAATATTTTTGGAAAATTTTTACTTTGAAAAAATAAGATTTTTGAGCAACTATAAATTTTTGACAAGAACTTACATTATTTAAAAAAAAAACTTATTGAATAAAAATATTTTCTTTATTTTGAAGTATTTTGGATATTCTGAACTTTTTTCAAATAATCATACTGTTTTAATCGCATAAAGACGAAATATCAAAGCGCGTAAGGGCCGCTTTGCCAATAAACATTGGTACGAAACCCATATTTATACTTCGTGTTAAAATCTCTATATGCATATCTCGATGTGCATATGTCTAATGATCATTTTTGACCGCCAAATGGCATTTTTTTTACTTTTTTCACTAGATCTTCGAAACCGCTAGTCCTGCCTTCGTGAAAATTTAATCAGTTCTTCATCTTGTCAATACAAGTAAAATGTTTTTCGACTTATTAAAATTCGGACGCTTCGTTCTCTTAAAAACTGAGTTACCGTTTGCGGCACTTTTTGTTCTCGAAATCGTCACACACATATATCCATTTTTTCTAAGGTATGCCAAAATGTTCAGAAACCCCTGAAACGTAAATATATATATAATTTTTTATTTTCGATTTCTTTGCGATTACTAAAACTTAACCTACGGAAAGTTAAAAATAAGAAGTTTGAGACAATCTTATTTACTTCTTGGAGTAAACAATGTAGACTTAAGATTCACTAGTTTAAATAGTGTCAAAACTATAGTTGATTCAGTAATATATTATTTATACTAAAATGTATACATCCACTTACCCTTCATGCTAAACTCATACCTTATAATAATCTACAAATGTTTTGAATTCAATCAATAGAAAGCTAAAATAATATAGCTTCTATATATAAATATATAATATGAGTATGCATTATAAGCATGCATAGGCAAATAAAATCTATGACACCACCATACACAAATGCTATCATTATAATAAAACCTGCTAACATTTCCCTATTTCCATTCTTCTCGGTATCAGTGTCAGACTTTCGCACTACAAAATGCCAGGAAAACCGATGCGGTGGGATATTTTTTTGCAAAAAAAGCGCGACCGTTAACAGAGTTAGCGCGTTGGCGCTGTGCAGCCAGGCACGGCATTGAGTGCATTCTCTTGGCGGGAGAGAACACAACAATGCAGTATAATCGTTTGAGGGCAATTCGCGAATTGGGGCCAGAAACATCACGACTTTTAATAATAGCTCTAGGAGTAATGTTCTTTCTTCTTAAGTAGGAAGTTTAGCCTTTCAGTGAAAGGAGTTCATTCTATCTGGATGTGGGAGAGTATAATAAAGTGACTAATTCATTAATTTGAATAAAATCAGTAGGCTTGATTAAGTTGAATGAAATACTGGTATTTTAATGAGATTCGATCGCAACCTCTGCCAAACTTGATATCAAGCTAGAATGATTTGAAATTTTCACTTGAGATTTAGGACTCAAATATAATTTTAAGTAAAAGTGACTTCGCGTGCGTTGTTGCTACCATGGACAAGTCAGTACTATTGGATATATATATATATATATATATATATATTATATATATATATATATATATATATATATCCAATATAAAAATATTGTGAGGGTCCACCGCTGCCACCATATTAAGTAGAGATCTCGCCGCTGCCACCATAATATGTTGATATCCCACCGCTGCCACCAAATATGTTGGAGCGCTGATGTGTATTAATAAACTAAGACTATGGATATGATTATTTTTTTTAATTCTTGTAACTACACAACCACTCCGCCTTTACTACAACAGAACTGCTCAACTAACTGACTACCACTAGTTAGTGGCCAATGGCCCAAATAGTTATTTGCGCTATTGGGAATTTGTATATAGTAGTGTTAAATAGGACTTATATGCACTTTAAGATAATATAGTATTTTATTACTTGTATGAGTGCAAGATATGTTAGTATTACTATGTGTAACAAAAAGTTCTAAGACGTTATTAGAGTAATAAGATTTTGCGTAGTTCGCATGTTATTTGGAGGAACCGTTGGTAAAAATGAATTTATCTAATATATAATTCATCATCAGACATACGAGTTGTCGGATTAATTAAATAAATCATCTTTTACATCTACATCTTTTTTTATAAATCTCTATAAACGATTTAAAAGGAGCTATAAAATCACTAACTCTTAATTAATTTCTATCACAGGCCTTGATAGAATAATTAAATATGAAATAATTACATGACGAGTAATTTGGCGAAACTATTATAGATAACTGGAATATGAAACTTTTGCAATTAACTCGAGCGCGATATTTTTATAGCTGAAAAATTCGAACGAGCGTATTTGATCATATTTTGCCTATTAAACTTTTTTTTATTTTATCTGTGCGAATAAATTGAATTTTGATTAAATTCATATGTTTTGATAATATTCGTTGTGAAATTGTTACTGATGAAACTAGAGATTCAAAAATCAATTACAACTTTATTAATTATTTTGTAATGATTGAAATTTACAGTATATATTTTATTTGTGTTCGTTTACTCTACTAATTAATTACTCTACCAATATTATATTATATTTTTAAATCATAATATAGATCTTGTATTCAACAAAATTGTTTCTAGCGGGTTTTGATAGAATTTTCATATACGTATTCCAACCTATATTATAGGCCTTCATTTCAATGAAAATTTAGTTTTTGCAATTTTGATTTATTACTATATTGACACAGATGTATATTAAATTGACCCCGAAACAAACATGTAATCTTGAACTATCGATCAATGGTTCATTCGAATTCACGTCGCATTCTCTATGAATGCAATGCAGATATTTGGATATTGCAAATGACTGTTATTCGAGGAATTAATGGTGCTCAAAATAATAAATAAAAATTCGATGAACGATTCGATTAAAATTTCATCTTAATTAAGGAAAATCTAATCAACTATAATTACTATTCATATAATTTAAAAAATAAAAATTTGTTTTTTTTGTTACCTTTACATTTAAATATTGCTAGTTAATACATGGTGCCATTTGTATACGGTCAATGGAAATGTTGAATAACTTGAACAATTTTCAATAAATTTTGATAAACTTTTTTTTTATTATCAAATTGTCTAGAAAAAATTGAAAGGGTTTGAATTCGATAATGAAGGTAAGTTTAAAATGATTAAGTAAAAGTTGTTTAAGTTATTCAACATTTCTTTCTCATTAGTTAGTTATTAGTTATTCTCATTTTTTCCATTGACCACATTTTTAGCTTTCTGATAATTTCGGCAGTTTTTTGTGGCGTAAATCATTATACAATACGGAATGATATTAAAATAACATTATAATGCAGATACATATTATCAAGTCTTTCTCAATTTTAAGGAGTTATTAATCTCTACTGTTTTAGTTATTAAACAATACATATTTGAAGAAATCAGTATATAAAAATTCGGAAGTTTTTAAAAACTTAAAATGTTATGTATTATATGAATTTGGAATTAAATTCATACAATCAAGTATAATGGATTTCTAGAACGTAAACTATTTCCAAATTGAAAATATAACAAGACCAATTATAGAAGCATGAGAGTCGATATATGATAGTACAGGGAATACAGATTTAAATTTTACTGGGTTACGAAAATTCGACTATGTGTAACTTGTATTTTTGATTTGAAACAAAAGTAACTAAAATTTCCTGACTTATATCAATAACTAACTACTATTAATTGATAAAATCATTAGTATATTGTCTAGGGATAAAATCATTAAATATGCACAAATACATAAACAAATGCACATATATACTTTTTCCATTGCTGGTTTGATTTAAATTTTTGTGTTATTTTGAACGGTAATCAGAACTTATTATGACTTCTAAAAGCTGTTGTAATTTGACTTAGTACTTTGATTAATACTAGACTATCATACAGATAGCAGCCCAAACAGTTTTCTCACTTCTATGTGATAATTTATCATAATTTTTGTAATAGGACGATTATTTATTACTTGGAAACATATTGCTGTCTATATGTACAAGAGAAAACCGTTGTTAGCACTGCTTGACAACAGGCTGCCCGAAGCGAAATTAAATGATTCTGAATAGCTTGAAGCCTATAGAAAACATAAAATTACCTAATTTTTGATTAATAGTGTAAATGAAGAAGAATTTAGAAACAAAAATCGCTGGTGGTTGTTTTATTAAAGAGTGGTTAAAGAGAGTGCGCCTACGGTTCGCATGAGATTGTAGTAAAACTTTTTTATTTGTTACTTACTTTTTAACAAAAGCTATTCTACAAGATAATTAAATCAAAGATAAATTATTCATGAAAGAATTCAAAATAATGTCTATTGGTAACACTAGTGATACACTACATTTATCCACCACTATTCTTATATTTTAGAACAATAAATAAATTACTATCATACTTCAAATATGATATGATTTGTTCGAGATAACTGAAGCGTGAGACATAACACATTTTTTTGAGAAAATATCGAATCAGTATTTGGCGTAGCGGGTTTCCGTAGAATTTTTAACATGCTACTTTAACATTTTAATAACTTTAAAGATTTATAGAAACTACGAATAATATAGAAATAATTTCTAATCAATAAACTTACGTTTAGCGCTCGGCACAAATGTTTAATTTGTTTTATTATTTTCAAGGAACAATGTAAAATATTTTTCTGATTCAGGCATTTTTCATCAAATCAAATTTTGTACTACGATGTTACTTTAAAATGCTAATTTATCTATGCCTATTTCTTAGTTGATATCGGTACGCATACAACGACAGATCTCTATTCACATACACGACGACTAATCACAATCGACCCGCATAAAAATGATATCATCGAGAGCGAGGGACGAATCATTAGCACTCGCTCTTATCTTATTTTATTTGCCGTAACGCACTTCCGTTGCATTTGTACGGATTTACACCCTAGTCGCGCCTAAAGAAGTTTTATTATAAAAAAATTCATTATATCGATATTTACTTTATATTTACGACCTATTGTCAGCCGTCTCCTGATGGATACGAACGCGCTCTGTGTCCCACTATATAACCATTGTCTCGGTGCGATAATAACACAGCAACCGGGTTACATTAATTCTGTTTGGTTGTCGCGATACAAGCGTCCGACGCGGCGGAACAGGCGAACGATCTTTGCGTTTAACGTGCCTCTGTGTGTCTGCCCACAATGTACAACCAGTGCATAGTAATAGTACCAAGGGCCGACATCTCGCTTCGAACCGATGCCCTGTTGAAAACAGAAACACATTGAACACACAATACTGCCATTATAATAGGAATGATTCAATTTGAATATGGAGAGAAATTGAAAATTCAGATAT
The DNA here is from genome assembly GCF_003426905.1 of Ctenocephalides felis. Taxonomy (NCBI): domain Eukaryota; kingdom Metazoa; phylum Arthropoda; class Insecta; order Siphonaptera; family Pulicidae; genus Ctenocephalides; species Ctenocephalides felis. The sequence goes on from NW_020537324.1 coordinate 60,171,411, forward strand.
GGGGGAGGGGGTATACATGAGATTTTTTAGTAATTTGTGAGTGATTGCACAGATTGTCTTATGAGGGTTCCTATTTGTCAATTATGCTGACTTTTTTAAGTAAAACTTCTTTAGGCGCGTAGGACGTAAAACCGTACAAATGCAACGGAAGTGCGCCACGGAAAAGTCTAGTGCCAATGATTCGTCATTCGCTTTCGATATCATTTCTATACGGGTCGATTGTGATTAGGTATAGTCTATACGGTCGTCGCGTATGTGAATAGAGATCTGTCGTTGTATGAGTACCAGCATCGACGTTGTATGCGTACCGATATCGACAAGGAAATCGGCATAGATAAATAAACATTTTAAAGTTACATCGTAGTACAAATGTTGATTTAATGAAAAATTACGAATCTGAAGAATATTTTACTCTGTTCCTTGAAAATAATAAAACAAATTTTGATTTATTATAGACCAAATTTATTGATTAGAAATTATTTCTTATTTAGTTTCTATAAAATAAATCTTTGAAGTTATTAAAATGGAAAATATTTCTTAGACAAGACAGATATTGCAGCTATTCAAAGAATGAGATTCGCCAGCGAAAAAGTGAAAAAATACAAGCAGTCAATTAATGTATGTTAATTTTAATTACATTGAGTTCTACAAACACAGTTACATGATGAGTGAAGTTGCGAAAATAGTATTTGTTAACTTCCCGTAGGGTAAGTTATTGTAATGGGCCGAAAATCGGAATTGAAAATTTTCACATTTCTCGACGTTTTGAAGGTTTCTGAACATTTTAGCATACCTCAGAAAAAATGGATGTGTGTGTGTGTGTATGTATGTATGGATACAAATTTTCGCCCACGTTTTCGGGCGTACGGATCGACCGATTTGAATGGTTCAAAAACATTTGATTCTTATTGATATGGAAAAGAGCTGATTAGTTTTTGGCAAAGGCAGGTCCAGCCATTTCGGAGATACGGAGCAAAGAGTGCAGAAAATAGAAATCGAATTTTTGAGAGAACGGAATATCCGATTTGAATGATCTAAAAAACATTCAATTAGTAATGATTGGGAAAAGTGATTATTAGTTTTTGGAAACGGCAGGCCCAGCCATTTCGAAGATACAGAGCTAAATGTGCAAAAAATGGCATTTTTTGAGAGAACTAAGCGTTTAATTTAAATGATTGAAAAAACTTTCAGCTTGTTAAAGGCAGGTCAAAGAACTTTCTGCTTGTCCTAACAAAATAATTGATTTTGGAAAAAAAACTTTTCTGTTTCAACTTTTCTTTTCCAATTTTTTTTTTTTCAAAATTTTTTTTTTGTGTATTGAAAATAATTCAGATTTTATTTTTAATTCTGACTATACTTCTAATATACTTTAAACAAATAATTTCAACTTTGCAACTCAGTTTATATAATTCTTATAAATATTAGACAATGTTATAATATTAATAATAATCTATTTGAAAACATTTAATAATTTTCGAACATTTTGTTACGGTGCGGGAAGTTCCAGCAATTTGCCTTAAGGCACTATGCCATACACCCTACTAGTTATAATTCAAATGTTTATGGTAGCCTTATAATATTTTGGTAGAGTTTATCAGACGGAATCTATCATCAAATTCATAAAAAAAATTACAACATGATTACGAAGAAACGGGCCCGACCGATGTATATGTGTATATGAGACGGTTTTTGAATTTCTGTCGACATTTTTTCTATAACACACACACATACACATGCATGCATACTTCTTTCAAGCTTGGTCTCATTCGATTCAGAATGACTTGAAAAGTCGAGAAAATGCAAAATTAGCCAATTGCATAGTTTTTGTGAACGTTTTATTACTCATTGTTAATAAAAAAACTTATAATAATCATTGCTTATTGAAAATGTATATGTATCTGAATTATTTGATATTACTCTGCAGCTTTTATTTCCATCCAATCATATATCAACTCTGCAACTTATGACAATTTTTAATTAAAACAACTATTTTCATTTAAAGTTTATGAAGTGCAAACTGGCATAATATTTATAACTATAATTTGAACAAATAAATTGCATACAATTATATCACACCAGAAAGTTGCCATAGTAAAATTGCTTAACGTTCCCGGAAAATCAAAAGCTGAGAGTTATGGAATACAATTGCTTAAGAAAATATGTTGTTAATTAAAGTTACAACTGCTAACTCTGACTTCTCCGTGAAGTTTATTACAATTATTTTAAGATATTAGGTTAGCACTTGAAGTTTAATTTAATAGAATGTTTTAACATATTTGTGTCGTGAAATATGTGTGCTTAAACAATTAACACGCGTGGTTGTAACTGTAAAGTTTTTCACTTCATAATCTATTTTTATATTTGATAAATAAGATTTTGATTCAAATATTTCATATTATTACTATAATACTATAATTATTATTAACAAGAGGTTAACCCTCAGGTTTACTTTTTTGGGATTTTGATGAAACCTTCCATAGTGATAGAGTTGATAGTCGAACCGAATAGTTCAATCCAATAAGTAGTTAAGGGTAGGGATGATGTACTCTGGGGTTGACGACCATCAGGCGACAATAATCATCTACCAATATTTATCATCGTCACAATATTATAGGCCTACAAGAAGTGTTTCAATTATAAAAATTGATTAAAGTTTTCAAAAATAGCCCGCGCGCAATACGTACGCCTACAGTTTTCAAGCCCTGTTTTGATAAATACATAATATTTATATTATTATTAATATTGCCAACCAAATTAGTATTTTGCATGCATAAAAATGTTTAGCGTTTTATCTCACATTTTGTGAGTTACTGCTCCCCGAGAATTAAATTTTCCAATTATTCTTCTTTTCAAGTTGTATGTTTATCTTAATTAAATGCACCTATCAAATCTATGGGGACTTTATTAAACCTATCAATACTATTATTAATAATTACTCATTATCATTTTTTTAAATTAGGTCTTAGGTTGATATAAAAAAAATATCAATCGCAAAACTAGATGCATGTGTATGACTATGATGTATAGAACATTTCTAATACAAACTCATATTGGATTCTTAAAATTATAAAGCGCCTAATATTGGTATATATTTTCACATATTTGTTTTCAAGCTATCTAATAATTTTGAAAGTAAATTTAATTGCTTATACGTTTATACATTCTACTTATCTTTATATAAATATATCATTCCTGTAGGAAATAAACATACACAGAACACATAATACTTGAGTTCAAAACCTCTCAGATAAGAGAGGATTAAAGTGACTTACTGGCATGATTTATTGTTTCTTACATTTCTGATGTAAAGCAGTAGGGCTTAGAAGTTCTCCAAATAGTTGTAGATCCATATAGCCGCATATATTTGGGTCGAAATGATTGCATTTTATGTAGGAAACTTGGTAAAACTTTGCATGATAAAATGCCCGTAAATCAAAATTAATTTCATTATTGTTTAATCACTTAGCTTCGGAATTTAAATTTAGCTGAAAGATATTCTATAGAAAATATTAGCTATTATATCTTCTTTCAGATTATATATATATATATATATATATATATATATATATATATATATATATATACTTCTCTACTACGTGAAAAGTCAAGGCTTTATTTACTCTGTATTTCTCTATATGAGTAAGTTTATTTCATCCGCGCTTTTTTTTAAAAAAAAAAACTTTATATTATTAAGTCACACGATTAATAAAGTCGAATTGCTACTGAACTTAGTTTATACCAACATTGTATCCTTCAATATTTCCTCTAATATTATGAATTCACAGCAATTTATATCTCAGTTCAAGATTTGTTATAATTATGTTTCTCAATGTAATGAAAAGCTCCGCCGATGCCTTCGCAGCATTTAATTTTTTTTCCAGCTTATGATTAATTTCGATTTATTTCCACGTCCCTGAATTCAAATCAAATCTGTAAAAGGCATTTTCTTATTAATTGCTCTGCGGATCAGGACGTTTCAAATTATATACCTGAGGTAATCTATTCTCGCTTTTTCTACCGGCTATTAACGCCGAAGTTTTCCTTCGCGCGGGACGTGGCACGACCTAGAAATATATTCGGTATTAAATAAGGCATGATTGCATCAGGAATTTAATTTAAAAATATTTTCAGGATTTTTAAGGACGAACGATTTAATGCGAGGTCTTTTACAGAACCAAACTGAGTTTACTTTATAGGAATAATTTTGTTAAATTTTGGTAAACGCTCAAATAAAACAGACTAGGGCTTTGTAGAATGTATGCTAAATTAAGATTTAACTAGTTGGTTTGGTATTTAGCCTTGAGGCAAGTTACATGAACTTCCCGATATGTGTAAATAATCGACTTAATCAAAAAAAATGTGTAAATAATATACTTCATCATTCCTACTTTAAAAAAAACGATAATAATTTTAGCAAACTTTGACGAATTTGCAAAATTAAACTACTTGTCGTAAGGCCGTAATATTACAGTAAGTTCTATAAGGCCATGATATATATCGCGAAAAAAAGTTCCATGAAAATCGGCTTAAATTTTTTTTTCAACAGTTAATTACAAGAAAACGGCTCGGTAGATTTTCACCTAAAATTAATCAGCATCATTCCCAAATGATATCTTTCGAACAGTTTTTGATTTTTCAAAATCGGTTCGGTAGGATGAGCTTAAATGTGGACGAAAATTTAACACTTTTTTTCAACGGTTAATTACAAGAAAACGGCTCGGTAGATTTTCACCTAAAATTAATCAGCATCATTCCCAAATGATATCTTTCGAACAGTTTTTGATTTTTCAAAATCGGTTCGGTAGGATGAGCTTAAATGTGGACGAAAATTTAACACTTTTTTTCAACGGTTAATTACAAGAAAACGGCTCGGTAGATTTTCACCTAAAATTAATCAGCATCATTCCCAAATGATATCTTTCGAACAGTTTTTGATTTTTTAAAATCGGTTCGGTAGGATGAGCTTAAATGTGGACGAAAAGTTTGACACTTTTTTTCAAATTGCAAAGAAACGGCTTGGCAGATCGTGACACAAAACTGACAAACGATAGTCCTCACCAAAATACATCAAATGGCTTTTAAATATAAGAAATCGGTTCAGGCGTTTTCGAGAAAACGTCGATCAAAGGTCTAATTTTGACAAATGCCAAAATAACGATACCAATTTTTGCAAACTTTGACGAATTTTTAAAGCTGAACCAGTTGTCGTAGGGCCGTAATATTTTAGTATGATCTAGAAGACTATGGTATCTACCGTCAAAAAAATAATCATAAAAATCGTCGAAATTTTTTTTTTTTAAACTTTATTACAAGAAAACGGCCCGGCCGATCTCTACCAAAAACTAATCAGCACGATTCCCAACCAATATCTTTCGAACGATTTTTGAATTTTCAAAATCGATTCATAACTGCGGGCTAAAACGTAGACGAAAGAGTTTTCACTTCTCTGCTATTTACGAAGAAACGGTTTGGCCAATCGTCGCACAAAACTGACAAACAATAGTCCTCATCGAGATACATCGAATGGCTTTTAAATTTTTGAAATCGGTCCAGCCGTTTTTGAGAAAACGGCGATTTACGGCAAAAAATCTGTTGGTGCACACGCACACACACACACACACACACACACACACATACTTTTTCCAAATTTGGTCTCATTCGATTCAGAATGGCTTGAAACGTCGAGAAAACATAAAATTAGCGAATCGGATTTTTTGATGAAAACATAAACTTCTCCTTCGGGAAGTTAATTATAAGCATAAGGCATTTTTCATTACTTATTAGAAGAATCAATATAGCAAAAATTTTCAGAAGCGAAATTCGTGCAGCTACCAGGATTATTATAAAATTACTATCATTTAATATTAATTATGAATAAGCTTGATAAGAGCCTGAAATAATATCTATTATTATTGACTACGGCTTGCTTATGAATAAATAAATAAATAAATGAATAAATAAATATATATAATAAGACTTAATCACAAAATTATTAATTGTGATAGTGATGTGGCAGGAATTGATGCCTCGTTTTAAAATTTTCTAATATTTTTCTTATATATTTGTTTATCTTACGATAATTTAATTTCCAATCTAACTATAATTTATGTGTATTCGGTGCTTGAGATGTCTTCACAGAAAATTTTGTCATTAAATCTGATCTTCTGAGTAACCATGAAATGTCGTTTTTTTTAAAAAATTAAACTAGTTTTTAGCAATATGAGCGGCCAATGGCTTGATCTTGCTGGTAACTGATTGTCGCCAAGAACTACTATATAAATTTATTAAAATTTATTTTAACAAATCATAGTGCTTCAACTAATATTAAGACTTGTGTTCTTTTTGGGCGATTTTAGAAATTAATTTATTAAATGACTGAATTTTCTACTAAATAAAGTATGAAATTTTTTTTTACTCATTTTATATCTTTATTTTAATTATATATTTTCTTTGTATCTATATAAACCGCTTATAAAACTGCTTTTTCATACTTATTATAGACGATGGCTTAGATACTTCTAATAATAACATTGAAAATACCATATTGCAACAACTTTTTAGTTTTTTGTAGCTCTATTTTAATAATCAAGATATAAATTTTTCATGAGCAAAAATGCTTATAAATCCGATTAAGTAGCCGAGGTATAAAATAAGTTAATGCACCAGTCATATTATCATTAGACAATGTAGTGGAGTGTAAAAAAAGAAAATTAAATAAGAGTATAAAATAACAGAATGTAAAATTCACCTAGTTGAAAAATAATATATGCAAGAAAAAACTTATGATAATAGAAACATTAAAAAACAATGCATGTATAAATGTAATTACACAAGCTAAATAGATCTATAGTGCATAGTGGTGATAAAGACCTTTTCTTTTTAAATTTTTTGGTCAACTGGATGATTAGATTTTTTTAATTATTTTGGCAGATTGGGATGATCTGATTTGTCTTAAATTATATATTATTATCGTATATAGTACTTCTCGCTTTAATAACTTCAGTTTCAGACGAAACTTTCAAACCTTTACACATGGGAACGTCTTGCAACTGTGGTGTTGTATTATGGTATATTCGTCAAAATTTTTAAAAATTTGTTGTAACAATGATTGGCATGAGAGAAGTATATATCACACAAATTCAATTGAAATTCTGCAAATTAATTTATATCTTAGCTACATATTTGAGCGACTACTTGATAAGATGTATCAATGTCAATTGAACCTTCATACATTCTCCAAAAGTTTATAAAATCATATAGTAAAACTACGATTTTTTTATGTTATGATCAAGTGTTTTTAATCGAACACAATAACTTTCAATAGATAATTATTCGACTCCAATCTCATGATCTCACGACAATCTTTAGCTTTGTACACTTTCTATCTGAAAACTATCACAATAATTTTATCACCTTACAATAAGGGAGCGATTCTGCTGTATAACAGAAAAATGTTATGGAAAGGCCATGTTACTAATAATTTTCTATTCAGAATATTGACAAAAGTCATGTGGTAGGTGTGAAGTCAGGCGTATTTCTCAGGTTATCAGATCGAAAACCTATCCTAGACAACGCACAAATGTCAAAAAAAATATCTTAGATAACATGGTCTTTCTGACTCAGCTCCATAACATACGAGTGACGTTGCAGTTTATGTGTAAACCGCCTGAATGAACAGCAAATATATGACATTTTGACAGTATTCAGTACGATTCAATAGCCTTACATATGAATGTTGGAGCGTAACATGGCTTTGCCATAACATTTTTCTGTTATGCGGCAGAATCGTTCTCTAATATACGAGTATATTATGTTACCAACTGATGTTGGAATTGATATTGCCAATATGTGTTTTATTATGTAATTGTTAAGCTCACAGACTCGTGTGAACGTGATTGTGAATTCGAACCTGAATTTGAACAACCTGGCGTCGTGCTGCAGCGATGTCCATTTCCACTTCGAAACATAGTAAAGAAAAGTATGTTTCCATTTAAAAATAGCTCATTTTGGGCCCTGAGGTGTGAAGTGACATAGGAAAATTTCTCACACTATCTATCTATGCATCGAGTTGGAGTTTAACTTAACTCACGGACCTGCCTCGGAGGGCAGTACTACCCATTATTTTTTCTGCCCGAACTTCGTCGAGGCAACAAATGATCATTGTCCATTGGATTCAAAATATGAATACATATAGACGAATTTATCTTAATTAGCTTTCTATTTCAATCAACAGTTTTAGCAGAATCTTCTATCGTGTTATAGTAACACCTGCTCTGCTCCTGCTGCACTTTCAGTGTTAATACACAAATAAGATGAGTCCGATTTTATCAGCTCGCCTTAGGCAAAGCGCGGTTTTAATTACAGAATCCGTCGGATAGAGAGTCGTTCCTCCTTGGTCTTTGTTCTCTCAGCTCAGTTAATTAGATGTAATAAAAATGTTAACCCGGCAAGTAATTTGCAGACGAACTTTATGATCGAGACGTGTTAATGTACATAGTTGTAACGAGATAATGTGTTAATATCTTTATGCTACTAGCCATGTATCAAAGACTATTATTTTTTATATTTCAAACCTAATTATCGAGAAACTATTCAAAATAGTTAGCGGGAATTTAATTTTAATTTGTATTTAGGCCAAAGATGATTTTATGGTTTCTTAAATTTCTCTCGTTCATATTAACAATTTCTTAATTGATATCAATGAGGTGTTGTTATATGTATTAAAATATTGACTATTTTCACCACCGTGCTTGTATGATTAAAAATAAATTAATTAAAGAACTAGTGGTGCATGGCATCGTGCTTAAAGGCAAATTGCTGGAATTTTCCGTACCAAAAATCTATCTTTTTAAAAAGGCTTTAATTTTTTTGAATACTTTAAAAATGAAATTTTTGAGAATTTTGAAATTCTTGAAAAAAATTGAGTTTTTTGGATATTTATTTTTTCTAAGATATGCCAAAATGTTTAGAAATTCTCAAAATGTAAAAATATATCGAAAAAATATTTTTGATTATTTTTGCAATTACTATTTTACTTTAACCTACGAAAAGTTGATTACCTTACGGAAGGTAAGTATGTATATTGCTCAAAATTATTGTGAAAATATTAAAAAAAAAAACAAATCATTTATCAATTTGCAATCGGAATTCACTCAAAGATATAAAAAAAGCTATATGCTGTAATGACTTGACATTATAAAATTCCTGTTTCAATTCTTACACATACTCGATTTTTTTTAGTGTTTGAATTTATTGCTTAAAATATCAATAGCTTACTATAAATGTTATTCATACTCATTTGTATGAATGAGTTACTAATTATCTGAAATTGAACATATTTTGCTTTCACTATTACTCATAATCTACATCTATAATGCACGTTTATTTTACAAACATTTGGATCTGCTATTAAGTTTAAACTAACAACTTTATTCAGAAATTTATTAAAATACTATTTTTGTTTTCGGAATGTTGTATTAATAATTAATTTGTTTAAACGAGCTTTCCCACTTCATTTTCATTTATTTGTCATTTGAACATTTTAATTAAAAATTCTAGCAAGAATCCATTCGTTAATTTTATTTTTATTAACTTTTCACAATACATAAATACTGAAATGAAGTATCATTTAATTAATATTTCAATGTTTTGATTACAAAATATTAAAATGTTTAAAACCGATGTAAATAAATAAATGTATTCAACTATATTTTGCTTTGATATGCTTAAAATATAATTTGCTATTATATTTGTCAGTTAATTATATAAGATTTTACATTGTTTATTACCGGATTTATTTATATTTCTATTGACTATGATATCAATTAACAATTTCTTTATTGCATATCTATATATTTCATGACAATTTAATTCTGCATCTGTTCAAATCTATATGGCTATTTAATTAATTGATAATACTCGTGTTGGTTCAAATAAATATTTCATTTACTATGTAACAATATTCAAATAAAAATACAATTAACTTTCCGCTTCAGATTTAATTAAAAGGTTGCATATTATACAGCTTTTTATTAATAATATAATAATGTGAAGTAATAAAACTGATTATAATTCTTTTATTGCTATAAACATCAGCTTTTTAGTTAATATAAATTTTAGCAAAATTCATATTTGAATTTATTAGTATTAATAATATTAAATCTTATTAATAATATTAATAAAATAATTTATAATAAACATGATAAAGAAGATGTAAATATGAAAACAAATCAATGGCGTTTTGTGATTAATTATATCAGATACATTTAATGAATGACAGTAATTCAACTCATTTGGATTTTTATATATTTTATTATCAGATTTTTTTTTGCAATATATTTATATCCTTTGATAAGGATATAAAATAACTAGATGGTCTGGAAAACTCATAATTAAACAAATATCATCATTTAACATTCGACAGTCTTCACCTTATCTGTCAAGCAATATATTGTTTAGTGCATTTTTTCTGTTATTACTATATTTGTTTAGTTTATTACCACTATTTTATTTTTGTTAAGAAGCTCAGAAATGAGTTATCAAAATTTGAATAATCGTTTAGAAGCAATTGAGTGACAACACACATACAAAAAATTTATATATATATATATATATATATATATATATATATATAACTTGATATTGTTTGTTTCGACTTTGAAACATTATATGATAAGGTTTTTCAGCCACAAGTATAATTTTAATTCTGTTTTATTTTATTTTGTTACTTTGTTTTATTACTCTGTTTGTTTTTTAGCTGAATGATGAGCTAGCAGAATAGCTCGAAACGTATTAAAAAGATTTATATTTACGTTCTGGTTTTATTTTTTTGACTTGTGGCTGCAAAACCTTATATATATATATATATATATATATATATATATATATATATATATTGTTAAACACCCCGTTCATAGATATTATTTATTACTCTTAATGATTAATATATAAACTACGGAATATATTTGATTATTCATTCCTTACATTGTAGTATATCCTTAGTAATGCTCATGTGCATCAATATCATTCAATTTTATCTACGGTTTAATAACATACAAACTACGCGATATATTTGATTACTCATTGCATTGTCGACGTCTCAGAAGTCCCCGTCACAAAGTATTACTCACATATTTATATTCACACAAGTTAAGTAGTTTTTCATGAAATTGTATGATATTTTATATATATGATGTTGGAATCACTGACGACACCAATAATAATGCTGGATCCATCGATAACACCAAATTAAAGTTGGGTTCTAACCGCTGATAACAAATGTAGAATCTGCTATCACTAAATATATGTGAAAGCTGATCAGTATAAGAATAAAGACCTTTGATAAATTCAATAATTTTATTATTCTTTGTACATAACTGACTTAAAACAACTGAATTCTTATCTGATTTCTAACCACGACTGATTGCTTTGCATTTTTTCAAAGCTTTATACACTGGCTTAGCAGAGTGACTCAATAATTTTTAGATAATGATAGTTTACTGCTTTATAAGAAACAATGGATGACCAACGATGAGAAGTATTTGCATAGTTTGTAGTTTTCATTTACACGAGCAAGGATATCTTGAACATACATTGTTGTAGGGAATGAGTGATCAACATTACGCAGTTTATATGTTAACCGTTATAGTTCATAATAAGATTCATAATAAAATACGAAAGAGATATATATCTCTAACAATGTATAATACAATATGTAAAGCTCACATATTCCGTGAACCAAATAAGATACTTGCGAACCTGAAAACAATATAAGCCTCTTGTTCCAATAAAAACTCGAACCCAATTCCTGCCGACGTTAACTGCGAAATCGCTTCGGTCCATTCATTTTTAAACAGAAAACAGGGCTTCTTGCATTATCGGATCACGATCTGTTTTGATCGCGCGATCCGTAGGCATTCAAGTGTATCGGATGGATGGGTTTGCATGCAAGAAATTCGGCGCGATGCCGCGGAATGAGCCCGGTCACAGACCGTCGATCGGCGTCCGTTTTAGGTAACCCGAACGTCCATTAAATTTGCATAAGCCCCTTTTGGTATCGGTTCTTAGCGCCCGTAATCTCTCTCGGAGCAAAGATCGAAGGATTTAATTTTTTCAATATACCTGCAGACCATTAAGTTGCCTTGCTTCCTTAGTGGTTGCGTGAGCGGCATTTCGGATTTTATGTTTAGACATTCAGCTCGGAGAGTGATGTGCCCTTTTCGAAGTGCGTGCTATTGTACTTCGGAGCCGATGGGTTATAGGTAGTATAATGACAGAATGGAAAATTATTTCAAGAAATGTTACTTTTGTTGTTCATCTATGTTTAGCATATCTTCATTAAATATGCACATATTTTAATTATTACTAAATGTTGAAGTTATGATGCTAGTACATTTATATTTTTTATATATCTATACGAAGAAACCAGAACTTAATTCCCCATGAGCCAAATGTTTGTTTCACATCCAAAAAATTAGTGCAACAAAATATCAGTATTTATAATCATATAAATGCAAATGAAAAACAAACAGAAAAAGAGTGCGCGTAAGGTTCACACGCGATTGAAGTAAAACTTTTTTGCTGTTGTGCGAGATGGCATTTAAGGTAAAAATGAATACATCATAAAACAATTCTAAATAATGTTTATTAGTAATATTGTTACACTCATGTTGCACACATTTATTAATTTCAACCATTATGCATATTTATATAAAAATAAATTATAAATTATATATTCATAATAGCATTAAAAATATTTATAATATATGAAAACAAAAATGTAATTAAAGTCGTGCCTACTTCAAATATGACATGATTGGTTTGTCATTGTTATTAGCATTTAGTACTTAAACCTTCATAAGAGAAATGAAGTAATTGCTGATTAATAAATTCTATAATATTCGTTCACAGGGTGGATTATGTTAAACAACGCCTAAAGAAATATTGTTTTCGCAATTTCACTCATAATGTAATTGTGTTTGAAGAACTTCATGTAATAAAATTAACATACATTCATTGACTTGTATTTTTTTTTTATTTTTTGCTGACGATACAATCTCATTTTTTCTGTCTTGCCTATAAAAATATTTTCCTTCTGAATAACTTCAAAGATTTACAGTAACTACGAATAATATATGGAAATTATTTCAATAAACTTACGTTTTCTACACGGCACAAATGTTTCATTTGTTTCATTATTTTTATTATAATTATTTGCGTAGGACAGTGTAAAATATTCTTCAGATTCAGGCTTTTTTTATTAAATCAAGATTTGTACTACAATGTAACCTCAAAACTAATGACATTCCAATTTCCTCCTTGTATCCTTACGCATACAACGTTGATGCCGGTACGCATACAACGCTATTTCTGTTGCATTTGTACAGCTTTACTTCCTAGTTGCGCCTAAAAATGTTTTATTTCAAAAAATTATACTATTTTTTGGTATTAATGAATTATGACCCTCAAGTCACTGTGGCTCATAAAGTTTCCACTTTTGTGTATTGTTATTTTATGTTGAAAGGCCTTGCGAAAGCTATAAATTTTGATATTGTTTGCATTGAAAAAATTTAAAATTTTTAAAAAGGTTAAGTATAAAAAAATTGAAAATTTAACTTGGAGGCTACGAAGGTCCATATAGCGTTGTTATTTTATGTTGAAAAGCCTTGCGAAAGTTATAAATTTTGATATTGTTTGCATTGAAAAAATTTAAAATTCAGTTTTACCCGCCATCTTACGAAAAAGCCATAATTATTAGGTTAAATATAAGAAAATTGGAAATTTAACTTGGAGGCTACGAAGGTCCATATAGCGTTAATGAACCCTATGAGCTATTATGGTGAATTCTTTTCTCTTTCATTTTTTATTACCTCTTTTATAGATGGCAATTCCTGTATTATTTTAAATACTGATAAGAGTTGTCCACCAATACTTCGAAAAGCTATTTTTAAATATTTAGAACATATTGCTATTTATATTTTAAAAATCTATTTAAAAAAAAATTTATGACTTCTGCTAGACATCAGGCTGTTTGAGGCGGGTGTCAAACATGTAACTTATGATTGAAAGGCCATATCTCTAATCACGAATTTAAAGGAGAGCATTGTAAATAGATCTAAGAGTATAATTATGAATAATTTTACGAAATTTTAAGCATTTTTTGGTGATATTTTTGGAGCATCAAAGCTCTTAATTTATATAATTACAACAGTTGATAGCAAACATTGAATTATATTCAATTAATAAATGAACTAGATAACATGTAAAATTTATAATTTTTTTTAGTCTTTTTTACATTATATTACGTATGATTTCATTTTTCAACTATTATTTTATTAAATCTTTGAGCCCTGTAATCTATTCATCGACATATATGCAAATTATCAACTGAGCCTGAGTAAAAAGTCCTTGAATATAGGATTTAAAATATATTACGACTTAATCCCTCTTTCAGCAAACGAATTTCTATAGAGCACGTTTTTCTTTCATTACTTTCAATCAAGGATAGCGTATAGAATGGCTATAAAATGAAAACAAATTATTGAATAGAATTGTATAGGATAAGTTCTTGAACCGTAAACAAATATAAAGTCACTTTTTAGAGGAACGTTTGCTTGTCTGTCGCAGATAAGAAAATAGTGATTTAATGAAATAGAGTTGCACATACATATTAAAAGATCAACTTTTTAGAACTCAAATAAAACTTAATTCAATGTTACTACAGAATTGCATCAGATGTTAATATATAAACTATAAAACTTTTTATTTAATTTATTTACTTTACGATTCAGCATATATCTATATACATTTGTATTTAACTTTTCTTTTGAGAATCACATGTACTAGGGATAATTACTTTTTACCTGTTTTTTAATATAAAAATAGATGAAAGTGAAATTTTTTCTTGATGCAAGTTGCATAAAATTTCCGATATGGGTAAATTATCGATTTAATCAACAAGAATTTAATATATTAATTTATGGGTGATTTAAATATAGAGAGTTGTTGTTGAATATTATAATGTGAGAATGCAATATGTTAGATTACGGAAAATAAATTAAATTAAATATTACACTATTGGAAAAACATGCCTAAACATGATAATGCATTATCAAATAGCGTGGCCGATTAATCCACCGAACATTTATTAATTTTAATAATATATCACTTGTCATAGGCACTGTAATAATTTAGTGTGTTTATTAAAATCTGAAACTTATCGCAATACAAAGTTTGATTGAAATCTAAAAAAAATCATTGTCCGGAAAACTACGCGACCACTCTTCTTCAACTTACCAGGACGATTCCCAAATGATACCTTCTGAATAGCTTTTAAATTTTTGAAATTCAAAGTTTTGAATTTGATTCAGTATTTTTGACTAAAATGCGGACGAAAAATTATACATTTAAAACTGACAAACCCTATTCCTCATATCAAATGGCTTTTAAATTTGCGAAGTCGCTTTATCCTATTTTACATACACACACGCAATTTTTTTCCAAATTTGGTCTCAAAGAATTGAAAATGATTTGGAACGTCAAAATAAAAACTAGCAAGTCTGATTTTGTATATATGTATGTAAATTATAATTTAATATTTATATAATTGAAACAACAAATAGTTATTTAATATAACAACTAATATTATTAATACATAATTCTATTAATAAATAATTATACACTAATTTTTGGTATGTCGGTATCTGATTGAGAGAAGTCTCAACTTCTATATTCCTTAATAGTGTAAAAATTAGTTCTTTAAAATGTTGTTAATTAATTTTTAAAACTCATTTCCAAATTCATAGTTTTTAATGGTAATTTCTGAATAGAACTAACTAGGTTCTATAAGCTGTTGTTAGATTTTATAAAAGAAACTACAGGAGACAAACCTATAGTTTTTTATTTCAATTTTGATGAATTTGTTTTTAAATTTAAATTAATTTTTAATTCGTCGTAGCAATGGGTTGATAAGATTTTTTCATTTTGAATCAAATTTAAATTTATGTAATAAATAATTATAAGTCTGAAAGAGATAATTAAATTATTCTGATGATGAGTTATGCAACCCTATTACAAATAATTTAGAGACTGATTCTGCCGTATAACAGACCAAGCTTATGGCAAAGCTATGATATGTATAACTTTCCATACAAGTTCGTTGTCACATAGAAAACATTACGTAGAAACCGCACAAATGTCAAACAAAACGATGCTATATAACAGAGTCTTTCTGACTCAGGTTCATAACATACGAGTGACGTTGCAGTTTATGTATAAAACTCTGAATGCACAGCAAATACACGATATTTTGACAGTATTCAGTATGATTCAATGGCATAATGTATGGAAATCGGAGCGTGTGTCTGTTACGTAGCAGAATCAGTCCCTAAGCCCAGTTTTAAATATGTCTGTAAAATAATTTGACGATAGTTTTCAAATATTTGGTTTCTAATAATAAATTAGTATGTTAACACCAAGACTAATGTCCCATATGAATTTTCAGGAGGACGGAGTGTGTTTCAGCGGCGTGCCAGACATAACGCGAGCGCACCGTGCCCCCGGAATTCCTTTGGCCATCAAGACTGACACGCCGTGGCGACACCGCGGTTTCGCACCCACGCCATCGCACGCCTCCAATCCTTCGTCGTCATCGGGGAGCTCTTCACGTGAGTACCTATCATTTGTTATTAGACATTATAATATTGAACTACGTAGTATCCAAAGTGTTGATTTACAATATTGATTTACTTAATGAGTATATTTTTGGATACATTTTCTTAAGCTCAGGGTGACACATCTATCGTTCAAAATATTACGAAAAGTGTAGTAATAATTTACAATAACTTGTTCATCTTATATAGAAAAAAATATATAAGATATAACCCCTGAAAAAAAATTGGTACATTTGCGTTGGACTTGTCTTGATACATTCGTTAAGTAGAGTAATCTAATCTTGGTTTTTAACGTGCTATTTGAAGCTTAGGTTTTATTATTTATTTTTTATTCGAAAGTATAGGCTTGATTGAATACAACAGATATAGTTGTATCGAGAAGACACAAACATTGAAAACCAACATCAAGTGGAACATAATATAGCAAATAAATATGGGCTTCGAGATATCTAATATTCAACATGCACTTATTCGTGATCTGTTAAGATACCATAGGATATTATACGAAAATTAGCTCATAAATGAGATAACGATTCTAAACCATTAATATAATATTATAACATCATTATTATTTTTATAAACTTACTTATTTATGTCTATTTATACAACTTACACTTCTAAGTCATAACGGTATTGAATATGGTTTATACGTTTGCGCTGTAAGTAATTTATCTTGATTTTGAACCATAGTTTGTCTCTATGAAAAATGTATAGAGCTTTCAAATTGTCATGTAAAATAAATTGGAATGATACATAATCTGTTGTAAATAAGATATTTTTCAATGTTTTAGAAAAAATGGCACTTTTAAAAATTACTAAGGTTTATTTTTATAATATTTTTGATTCTGAAACTCTAAATGCACCAAAGTTGCATTTTTATATGAGCTTTGTATAGAAACCAAAGATAAGAAAGATCTCACGATAGGATATCGATTTTAAAAAAGTAAATTATTCGAGCACAGATCATTGGGTATTAATAATTCAAATTATCTGTGGAATTATAATATATCTGAGCTGGTATTATCAGCTAAAACTTTACCAAGAAATATATGCAAGTGCCACCTATTAATTTATTCATAGTGATATTTATGCAACTGCAAAGCAAAAGTTCAAATGCGAAGTCAAAATCTAGTGGGTGTAGTAACTTACTATTAAAATAGTACTCATTACAAACAAAGTTCTATAATAATTTCTCAAAGTATAAGTCTTCTATATATCTCTCCAGTGTCGTTAAAATTATTATTTATTGCTCCCAAATCTTTGACTTTACATGCGTAATTCCGTTTAATATAAATTATTGTTTCATCTTTAGGGTCAACAACTAGGTGATTAATTTATTTCCCAAAAGAGTTTGTTTTTGCCAGAAATTTCGACTTACTACTTTTGTCTTCTCAATGTTTTCAGTCATACTGAATCATTCGAGTACTAGTTGAAGAATGTTTTTTTCTTGATCTTTTATCAACGTTTTTTCAAAAATGGCTGAACCGATTTAAAAAAAATCAAAAGCGTTTGTTTCATGTATTTACACCCATTTTGATTAGTCAAATAATAATTTTTGATTAGTTCTTTACATTCACTTCATTTAGTTTTCAATTCATGAAACCACTATTAAGATAATATAATTACTAAATACTTATATACTAAATACTTTTGTATTAAAATGTATTTATTCGAAATTCTTTTTTAAATTGAATAATATTTGAATAAAATTTCTGATGATACATCTATATGAAACCATTTCAAAACTATTGAAATCAAATTTTTAATAATAGTTATTATACTAAATATTTGGCATATTTTGATGAAAATAATGTTCTTCTAGTGAGACTTAGGGACCAAATCTCATATGAAATAGACCGTAACAGAGCGTTGTTATGGCAAGGCTATGTACAGGTTCTATCTTCATAAAAATTGGTAGTAAAAACTATCAAAATGCAACGTATTTGCTGTGCAATCAGGAGGTTTAGATATAAAAACTAACCTACAAACCTACAAATGACAAAAAGTAGTGCTAATTTAACTGCATCTTTCTGTTGTGCATTTATAACAAATATGTGAAGTTAGGTTTAATGTGTAAAACACCTGATCGCACAGCAAATTATTTAAGAAAGGAATTGTAATATAGCGTTGCTAAAACAAGGCTCTTTTACTGTCTATTTTATCGAATAACTGACCCATAAAATTTTTTGTCAATAGCAAATTACAGGATTATAAATTTTGGAAACTAATAGTGTGATGATAATAATAAAATTAGTATATTTCAGAGATAGTGTTCATTATTGTTAATATTTTTCGGGTGAGAATTAACTCTAGCGAAGTTTTGAATGAATTAACAAAATGTTATTTTGAAATTAACTTTTTATTTATATAATTGAGCATTGGCAAGCATTTTTCAACTAATATGCAATCATGTTGAAGCGTTTGAATTGTTTTTACAGTTCTTTTTAGAATAATGTATGGAAATTGTGTTGTAATGTATAGAAAAATGTTAAAACAAAAAATTATAAATAGTAAAACACAATATAATAATGGCAATAACCCAGGAGCCTAACGGAATTTTTTTAACTATCCAGGAAAGATGACGAGTTTTATTGGTCGTAATAATCAGTGTCCGGACTGACCACTACATCCAGACTATTATACAGCTAATTATTAATTAAGCATATTTGCTATACAATTCAATTTTGTCCAATAACAGTTCTGTTTTAGTACAAATTAAACAAATTTAGTCATGATCAGCAAATCAAAAGTTTAATCACGCAGCAACAAGCCTGATGTATGCATATAATTACCTAACCAAACTATTTGCTCTCTCGTAAAATAATAATAAAATTATCCTATTTTCTACATGATTAGCAATATAATAACCAATTTATATATCGTCTATTTTAATAGTTATCGTTTTGCCATTGACTATACGGTTTGGTCCATATTTCGCTAAATTAGCATAATACTCGACTCTGCAATTGGACCCTATATTGTGTTAGTAAAGCACACGTAGCTTTAAATATACATAATGCGACGGATTATTTGCATAAACGCATATCAAGCACAATTTAGAATATGGGTTAGTATAAAGTTGTCTCAGTGGAATTTACTAGATTATTTTTTATGGTTTGTAGTCGTACCTAATTGAATCTAATACTATCATGTTCAATAATGAATCGAATATCTGGCACATCTGTGGCTGTAATGTAATTCTGTAAGAAATCTTTCTCGTAGCCTACATATATTTCCATAGTGATAATGCGATGTAAAAATTTATTATAGTGATCATATTTTATCTTCCAAAATGAACATTTACTCAATGTACGAACTCTCCTAATAAGTTGCAACTTTTAGTAGTTAATTACTTTTATTGCGTTATTAATTTTGAGACCAATGAATCGGAAATGGTTTTCTCGCTACGATGTCACCTTCATAAAATTATGATAGTATAATAAATTGCATAAGTAGGTCATTGATTTTATCTGGGCCACATATCGTTCAGTCCCTAAAATTGCTCGTGGTCAATTTTAAAGATGATCGTTCATTATTTTTAAAATTGAGTTAATATAAATTCACGTAAAAATCTACTCTAATCTACATTTTAATGTAAAGTATATTTCCTTTTTTTTATTCAAGCAATATGAGAAATAATTCTTCCTTTTTGCTACGGCCAACCCAGCTAAGTTAAAAAATTTGTTTGTATAATGATTGTGAAATATATCTTGGTGAACTGATAGATAAATCAGTAAGCGATTTCGTTCA
Source organism: Ctenocephalides felis (assembly GCF_003426905.1). Lineage (NCBI taxonomy): Eukaryota > Metazoa > Arthropoda > Insecta > Siphonaptera > Pulicidae > Ctenocephalides > Ctenocephalides felis. The sequence continues at coordinate 60,191,831 of NW_020537324.1, forward strand.
CTGTTACAAATTATTGTTCATAAAATACATAAACAAATTGTACTCAATCTGAACTCTATTTTATCCTTTACAAGTCCTAAAGTACGCGGCGTCTCCACCGGAATTACTAAAAAATTAGTTTACCAAATTATCACATTTATTATTGCCACTATTGGCTCGCTAAAATTTTTGTTTAAAAAAAATGTACTATTTTAATATATTTGGGTAGAATTTTTAATACACTATATACTACATTGTAACATTTGTAATTTTATTTAAATTATACATCTTTATTTGTTATATTTTGTCACTAATGACATATTCAATACATAATATTACTGTTGACGTATCATCCAATTTAACTTAAATGATCCGGTGAAATAATTCACATTTTCCAACAGTACTTAGAATTTGAGGTGTTTTATAAGCCGTTTTGATCGATTCTTATTTCTAAGTAACTATAACTTAGTTTTATTATTATCTGAAGTCTAATAGGAGGCAATCATGCGTTTTTTTTTCAAAATTGTCAATAGACAATTGTTGCAATGCTACAAAGGGCTCTTTCACAAAATATATATTTTACTATAATATTGTCAAGTTTAAACCAATATCATTACTGCTTCATATCAGGCTGTCTAAAGTGATACCAACCTCAAGTTGAAAGACCGGATCTTTTACCACTGATCAAAGGAGTAGCCCAAATGAATTCTATTTAAATTATTTGGTTTGATAGCATTGTATTCAGAGTGTCATATTTTCACTTGAGTAGCCTTTACTAATATAATAGTTCAGGAAGAGTATCATAATATTGTTTATCACCTATATCACGTTCACACTCCAATAGTTACGTTTTATGTCCTCTTTGGAAATGGACACTGGATTGTCGATTTGAATGATAAAATAGATATAACTATTACTCTAGTCAACATTTGATGATAGTCTGACTTTTAATCGCCTTAATCAGAATTTATTAGTTTTATTATTTTCAATCACGATCGTAATAAACAAGTAAAATTGAAAACCATCAATATTTTATTGCGAGTTTCAGTATTTATTATTCAATCATGAATATGAGCAAAGATTTTTATTTGAATTTTCTCTTTATTTTTTTAAAAAAAGTGAATCTAATCCTGTAGAATACATATATCTATATTATGGTTCCATATTGTTTACTGGTACTCAATTATATTTAGGTACTTCATAATTTAATTAACTGATGTAAAATGTAGAATTGCTTAAAATATTACAAATTTTTATTAAGAACCTTTTCCAGTGCATTTACTTGAATGTAATGCGTTCATATATTACAATATAATAAAATATACCTAGACATTTATAAGATATGATATACCAAAATTGGACTAAACAAATTTCAACTTGCTTTTTAATTATTATGAAACCTAAATTTATTATTAGTGAATTATTAAATCGCACGTGCGTATGTTCACTAGAATTAAGAAATTCATTAGTTTTCCATATTTTTTCAATGCCTCATTTAATTTTATTTTTTTGGCAGTAATATTGCTGCTCAGTATCAGTGTATCGTCAATTCATGCCAATGATTTACCTTTTTAATAAAAAGTTCAATTGTACCATAAGATAGATTTGTTTTATTTTTCATGTTTCAAGATATTTTAACACTAAAATTGAATAGAAGATGTGTTTGATTATGAGCGTATGTGTACACGTAGGACTAAATTTGACGTTTTCTAAAAACGGCTGAACTAATTTTGAAAGCCGTTTGATAAAACTCGATATGGGCTTGTGTTGGTTAGTTTTGTGAGACGATCGGGCCTGCGGTTTCTCAAGTATTCTCAGATTAGAAATAATCCTTTATTCACGTCTTCATTAAAAATCCTTAATCTTCAAATACTGTTCTAAAGATCAATGCTGATTAGTTCTGCTAAAAATTATTTTAGAGTTTCTTCGTAATTAACGACAATTTCTTCGTAAATCTTAAACATATTTTTCTTGGCATATTGTTAAAACTTTCTATAAAAAATAATTAATTTTTTTTGTATATGTATTGAGTTATTTTGAATAGTTTAACACCAAAATTGGAAAAAGTGCGTATCTGATTATGAGTGTATGTGCACACGTGAAACTAAATTTGACTAAGTATGTTCTAATTTCAAAAGTCATTTGATGAAACTCGATACAAACTTTTTTAGAATTAGCAGATAAGTAAAGCAATCCCTCACTCACGTCTTTGATACAAAGCCTAAATCTTCAAAAACTGTTTTAAATATCAATGCTCATTAGTTTCTACTTAAAATTAGTCAAAAAGTTTCTTTGTCATTAATTGTTAAACAAATCATTATGGCAATATTGTTGTAAATTTGTATGAAAATATGTTACAGGCCTGCGAAAAGTGGTTTGATTACAAAAAATTTTTCTTGTTATTTTCAAGCTATTTTAAATAGTTTAACACCAAAAATAAAGTTTATGTGCTTTTTATGTGTTTATGTGATTATGAGTGTACGTGTACATATGGGACCAAATTTGATCTTTTATCGACATAAAAGATTTCATCCTAATTAAATATAAACCAAAAATATTGAACCTTCAACAGCTATTTTGAAGATATTAAGGCTGATTAGATATTGCTAAAAATTTCTAGTCTTGATTAATCGATCATCAAGACTTCATTTAGATAGAGATCATGTTGGTAGAATATCATGGGCTTTTAAAAAGCGGCTTAATTATGAAAATTCAACAAATTTTGGAAAATTTGGAGGTGCCAAAATGTCAACATTTTATCTATACAATTTTTAAAAATTGCTGAATATCAGTCACTGAAGAAGTTGATCAGAGATACTTGTATCGTGAAATTCTATAGGTTTTTCTTAAAGTAATATACTTACACCTAGTTTCATGCATTAGGTACAAGGCAATATCTACATTTTTTAAAGCGTAGTTCATCATAATCTATTACATGAAAGCTACTCGCGCAAACCGTTTCGTTTCTCCAAAACTTCAAAATATCTTTTGTACGAGAAAAAAGGCATTTCAACAGATTTGCTTTGAACTAACTCCACTATAATAATTTCATATCGGTATTCTACAAATCCCCGATACGCAATCTGAAAACGGAAGGGAACCATATGTTATTCCTGCATTTCTTATTCATCCATTCTCGATCGGCAGTGGAGCTTTCAATATCTTTCAGTCATTTTGAAGCAGTTTACTTAAAAATTGCCATTCGGCCCTAGAATGCCGACTCTGCTCTTAGGGTAACCTGTGCGTTGCGCGCATACTAAGCGCGGAAACGGCACTAAACCCGCCGCCGCCATCAAACTTAACCTCCGCACTAGGAAGAGCTTAGAGCTTAATAGAATTATAGATATATGGAGTTATTTGCTCCATTATATGGTAGCTGAATGTATTGTGCGAAGCGACATTTGATTTTAAGCGACTATTTCAAATTTTTATGGTATCGATGCCAATGGATCGTAAAGTTTAATGCTTTCAACGGAGCTTGTACACCAGCTTATATGAGATTAATTGAATCACCTAAAAATAGCTTTATACTTGAGAGGTTTTATTTGATAATAAAACTAATTTTATACGTCTTATAAGCCTTTTGTATATTCATCTATAAATCGTTTTACCCATATAAATTATATTGGTAAATTGGTAAATATTGCATTTACCGCATATATATTTATTTATTTAGATTTACATAATTTTATGTATCTAGTTGTAAGTAGCATTTTGCATTGAGGCAGGTTACACAAGGTTCTTTAAATGTGTAATTACTGACTTAATGAACCAAAAATGAGATTTAGATATTTAGATAAAATTTTCAACTGTTCATTGCAAAAATAAAGTTTTCGCTTTTACATTACGATTTAAAATTGAAATTTCTAAAACATACTTAATTTTTTGTAAATATATTGCAATACAGTACAAAGACACGTGATTATATGTACCATTGTAGCTTATTTTCCAAATTTTAATCACTTGACGATGTTTGACTCATCCTATCACAAAACCAACACAAATTTTGACTATAATATCTTTTCAAACTTTGATAAATTTTTATAATTAAACTACCTGCTGTAGTGCTTTAAAATTTTACCATGTTCATTAGCACCATGGTATCTATCAAATCATTTTTATTCAATTTAGTTAAATAGGAAGAAACGGCCTGGCCGATCTTTGTCCAAAATAATCAGCACGTCAAAATCAAGAACGGAATTTTTATAATCGATTCAGATATGCGAGCTGAAACATATAATATTTTTTTACTTTTCTGCTATTTACAAAGAAACGGCTTTGCTGTTCGATGCGCAAAACTGACAAACGATGGGTCCCCATCGAGTTATATAGAACGGCTTTAAATTTTTAAAATCTGCCCAGCCGTTTTTTTTAAATCGTTGACGAAAGGTCAAAATCTTTTCACACACCCACACATGCATTTTTTTTACATTTGATCTCATTCGATTCACAAAGGCTTGAAACATCGAAAAAATATAAAATTAGCTATTCGGATTTTGTTCAAAAATCGTTAATTGTTATATACTTGACTGTTTTTTATACTAAAACAAATGTTATATATCGAATAAGTTTTTGTTTATTGATCTATAAATTATATTACTTATCATATTATAATGCTCCATTTGCACTTGCAATTGAATTTTAGCAAACGCAAACATATTTATTTTTATACCTATATATTACATACCAAGCAAAAAGTCATCAAAAAAATTTTTATTCTTTAAATATTTTCTCATAAATTAAACATAACTAAAGTACATTAACTATATAAGTACATAAATACGTTTTTGCATGTGATTATGTAAAATCAACATAAATTAATTTTTAACAATTTACAATTTATAAGTATAATCTTATATTCATGCTTGATGAAAAATTGACTAATTGACAAAAACAAGTTGCTTGCAAAAATTGAATCAAACATAAACTTTGATATCTGAGTTTTTTGAAGGTACATGTATATTTAATAATTAGTACAATTATTTTATACTTTGTTGTTAATGATTCATATACTCTTATAATGTATATTATTAATTTAAACATCAAAAATCAAATATGGAATTTTGCTTCAGGACAAGACCTTTGCGATAGGTGTAAATAATCAGTTTATTCAGTAATAGTTTAGATTTAATAATGTATATAAAATGTTCAAATGAATGTTTCAATAATCAAGATCAATTTAATGTACCCAAGACTAGTCAATGCGCTATTTCCAATTCATATTTTTCAAATAAACTCAAATTTGAAATTGTATTAATTATAGTAAATGAACATATGCTTGTATGTTCTAAGATTACGTGCTATTTTTCAAAATTTTGATGATTTTTTATATTTAAACTAGTATATTTATGGTATAATTACAATCTGGCACATAAGAGAAGAAAAATTGCACAAAAATACTTTTTAAATCTAATTACTTACTGAGAATATAATTGCATGGGTTTATACAGAAGATCTTTCACTACGTTGTAAATAACACTTATAAATCTGTTTATTTTTTTTATCTCGACTGTAATTTGTTTCTTTTATTGTACTCAGTAAACTATACACACAGTACATTCAGCTATTTTGCTGGTATTTTTATTTAACAGCGTAATTCGACTGTAATATGATATAAATTTTATATTTATTAGTAATTTTGAAAATTACACAAATATGCCTTGATAAGCAATATACACAGCACTGTCATAAAAAAATTGTGGCGTTCTACATTTTTTTAAAGCAATTTCCAAAATTAATATTCAAAAAGTGGGAATTAATATTTTATATCAGTAAAAAACCTGTTGTTAAAAAATCATCTTAAATCACCTATAATCCATTCCTTCGACACCTGTGTTACCGCCTAGGGAGTTAAGGGAGTTAGTCGACGTTGGCATAATTCACTTGTATGTTATATCCGAAGGCACATGTTTGTACCTAAAATGTTCATTTTCACACCGCTTCGCTTTTGCTTTATCAGCGGTGCTAATATTGGATATAAATAGATAGACCCTGTGTATATAATCCATAAACTTGAACATGGTATACTGCTATCACAATACATACTTGAGGAACCTTATTGTTTTCCAACCGAGTGCGTTTTCAACCCCTAGCTTGGATTATAGCACGTGTAAGATTCTCAATATTTTTTGTATAATTTAATCTGTTTTTTTAAAACAAATGCATTGTTTTTGTAGTTTGACCAGATTTCCACGTAATTATAACTGGACCTTTTATATAAAATGCACAGTAGGATTAGTATAGATTTTAGTGCATAGTAGTATCTATCTTGTGATTTCTTTTGGTCTCACTTCATAACCAATTTATTTTTCATAACAGATTTATTATAATAATATCAATTATTTAACTACATTTTTAACCATCATTAATTAATTAAAGTAAAATTCATTGCAGTATGCTAAAACAGTAATTAAATATTTTATTTCACTACTTGTGTAAGCAAACATTTTAAATTTTATGACTTTTTATTTTCATAGCAAACTATAAAATAAGTACAAATCAGCTACAATTGTAGACAATTTAATTTGATGCCTTCTGTTAGTACAGAAGTAAATTTTTTGGTATTTTTATGTAATAATTCATTACAGCTTCTTTTTTAAGTCGCTTAGGCAAATGCTTTTTAATGACATTTATAAAAACTTTTTTTAATAATACAAATAGAATTTTTGAAATTTTAAATAAAAAAATAGATACAAGTAATACTCTGAAATATCTTAATTGATATTAACTTACAATCTTAATATCAAGATTAAGATTCGTATCTCAAAATATTTCAGATAAATTAAAAACATTGCGTTTCTTCTAGAATTTTTGTTTTTTGTGTAAATATATCAAATAACAGCTAACAAAATAATGTTGATACTAATTACTTGATTGTAACTTGAATGTTGATATTATATTAAATTAAATTACTTTAAATTATGTAAATTATTTTCTGGAAATCACGATATTTTACCATCTAAAATATGATTTTAAATATAATGAAACAAAATTAAACTATCAAAATAACTAAATAATTTATGAGAGAAGTTGAAGTCATTGCATATATAAAAAAATCGAACACATTACTTAAACTAATTATAATTACTCTAATAGTTTCAAAATCATATGTAAAAAATGGAATTATACTACACATCATTTTAATTATAATTTATGAAAACATACATATACTCAAGAATCTTGTATAATATATAAAAAGTTTTGTAAGGGTTTTTTTTTGTTAGGAGCAGTAGTTTTGCAGAAAATTGTTATGATGAATTATTATAGGTATTTTATATTTTCTACAAAGATACTGTGAAATCTTTAGATCCAAATTTTAATTTTGAATATATGATATTGTTGAATCAATGTTTTAAGACTTTTTAAGACATGTTTTCTAAAAAACATACAAAGGTACTGTGATATCTTTGGATTCAAATATTAATTTTAATTATATAAAATTGAACGAATGGAATAACGATAATTAATGGCAGTAGTTGAAAACATTTTATATATAATTTTTTGACTTAATTTAATATATCCGTGTTTCAAAACCAAAATTACTAAAATTGTTTAATTATTATCTACCCAATTATTCACGATGATTACCAAAATAATAGTAGAAGTTCTATATGTATCATAAGTATTAGAACAACGCATTATTTTAAATGTAATGATATTTATGAAAATACTTGTTCACATTTTATACAAATTAATTCACATCTAGAATAAATTACGATTTTTTGCAATCAAATGTGCATGTTAATATATCATATCATCCAAATAATAAAACGAATTTGAACTATTTAAGTAACTTCAAAATCAATTAATTTGATAAATACTTAGTTCGAGGCGTAATATATAACCTATATAAAATTATTCAATATGTTCTACCAATTAAAATTTGTAGATAAGAACAAAAACAACATATGCTTTTTTGCCTTCTTATTTTGTAAATCTGGCCTCAAAATTGGTAAAATAAATTCTGTACAATATATAAAGCCATAGTAAAATTATTCATTACAGAATAATGCAAAAATCATAAAAACCTCATATTATAACATACTGTATATTTTCCTGCTGGGCAATTCTTTAACAATAACATTCCCAAAATCCCTCACAGACCACGGGTCACCGCTCCGGCTTTCGGCCTCAAAAGGGCATATTGCTGATTTGCGGATTTTAAGCGATTTACTGTGATATATTATATGTGAATTTAATATAAGGTGATTTAAAGGATTTATTTTATGGCCATTTTTGTTTAGAGAACAAATGTCGCATTGCCCGTTTGTTTGATATAGTACCCACGCATCATGCGCAGCGGTTGGCGGTTTACTCGGCCGACCTAGATCTTCTTATATAACTGAATAAATTATGTACGTAATCTTTCTAGGAAAAATTATTAATGGTAAATGTGCCCTAGTATAACATTCTGCTTTTATTACATTTTTGATTTAAAGTGTATTAAAAAGATAGTTCGGGAGTAGTTTCCAAAATTAGAGCGAAGTTTGAATTACATTACGGTGGAGGTTATGGAAATTGAATAACATTCAGATGGAAGTAGATTCACTAATTTGAAAAACTTGTATACTAACTTTGATCAATTAGCACGGCTTATAGGCTAGTATTCAGAAAAGTAACTTTTTAATTTTGAGGCATCAAAACTGCATAACTTTATAATAAGTCATATATTTCTTTTATTAGATTACATCATTGTTCTCAAGTTTTGACAACGTGTGCTTCCTTATGTTTAAGGCAAATACAAATACTGTGATTATATTCGTAATTACAGACGTAATGTGATATATCTTTGTGAAGATTAATGTTATCTGTAATTTCAAGTCAGTAAAGTGAAATCAAACATTAAACTTGTAACTCACACGAAGAAGGCATCAAAATGGTGTAAAATTATCGACGATTCTGTTCAGGTAAACAGAATTTTTAAGGTATAATCCTATTGTACCATTATTGCAAATTTTATTCAAAATTATATTTATTGTCAATTAATGAAAACTATATTTTTTAGAAAGTTTCTCAGATGCATTTATTGAAAGTTTCTCAGATTACTCAGATTACACATGTAATTTTATAAATGTCTTTTATTATATACTTATAAAACATTATTTTTTAAACTTTATTAATATATTTTTCTCTATTTCATTTAAAATCTATAAATATATTGATGAAACACAAAATTAAGAAAAAAACTGAAAAAACTGAGGTATTTTAAATTATAATTTTCTTTTTATTTAAGGTAAGTTAATATTTTTTGTGAGTGTTAAATAAAATAACAATTAATAATAATAACAATTTTTTTCAATGTGCAAATAGCTAAAAAACTATAATTATTTCGTAAAAAATTGTTTTTCAATAGTTACTGAAAACGGTAGCATTCTATATCCTAAAAACATATAAAATAGTAATGAAAAATTGAATAGTTTTTTCAAAAAAATTGAGCTTTTAGTTTAAATTTCACAACAAATACATAGTATATAGGATCTTTATTTCATTATAATACCGATATATTTTTTAACTTCCCGAAGGAGAAGTTTACGTTTTCATAAAAAAATCCGAATTCCTAATTTTATGTTTTCTCGACGTTTCAAGCCATTCTAAATCGAATGAGACCAAATTTGGAAAAAGTATGTGTTTGTGTGTGTGTGTGTGAACAGATTTTTTGCCGTAAATCGACGTTTTCTCAAAAACGGCCGGACCGATTTCAAAAATTTTAAATCCATTCGATGTACCTCAATGAGGACTAGCGTTTCTAAGATTTGTGCGACGATCGGGTGAGCCGTTTCTTTGTAAATCGCAGAAAACTGAAAATTTTTTCGTCCACGTTTTAGACCGTAATTCTGAATGTTATTATATATGTAGAAATTATAGAAAATTATAAAGATATATGTATAAATTATAGAAAGTTCAATAAATTCAAATATAAAATTTCTATGTCTATTTGTATTTCGACTATAGTTAGTGCCACTATATTTTACAAAAAGCATTATAAAATCACAGGAATCATTTTCATATTATTACTATAATTGCATTTCTGACTCATCTCTATCTCTGAGAGCAATCCTTGAAGTTTCTTATTTCATTAAAAGAAAAAGTTTCGAGTGTCGTAACACCTTTGATGCGACTGTTTTTCCTCGCGGTCTTCTCCTGGAAATTCTCTCCTATCAAACGCTCCGCACATAAATTGTGTTCAGGTCATTACACGTTCCAATTTAGTTTAAATGAAAATCGATAAAGTATTTAGGCATTTTGTAATTAGAAAAATATTATAGAAACGTCTCATTGAAGCCGGAACATAATTAGAATTCATGCACAATATCAGAATTCAGTTCATTGCAAATTGCTTTTCGTAATTAAAATTATTATTGATTATGATTCGTAGCAAAGAATATTGGATGGTTGTAGTTATAATTAGAAAATACAGAATGCAACAGTTTTGTTTCTTTTAAACTTCGATATAAAAACTTGCTGATATTGGTATTTTGCCTTGAAACAAGTTAGATGATCTTCACGATATGTGTAAATATTTGACTTAATCAATAAAATATAAATTAATTTGAGGGATTAAAAGTATTTCGAGTGGATTTATTACACATAATAGAAAACGAACGAACACGTTAACTCGGAGTATTTCCTAAAAGCAAATTCTCACAAATCATTATTTTTTATAAATGAACCTATTTCCGTAGGATTTTATTGGTTTAGTATATTCATTCATTCAAGTACTCTATCGTTATACCAAGTAAATCATCTAATTTTATGTTTAACAAACGTCAAAAAAACTACTTATTTTCTCAAACTTTGATAAATTTTAAAAATAAAACTACTTGTCGTAAGGCCGTAATATTTCAGTAAGTTCTGTAAGACCATGATATATATCATAAAAAAGTTTTTTTAACAACGAATTACAAAAAAAATGGCTCGATAGATTCACCTAAAACTATTCAGTATCATTCCTAACTAATATCTTTCGAATAGTTTTTGATTTTTTAAAATCGATTCGGTAGGATGAGCTTAAATGTAGACGAAAAGTTGAAGATTAGAGACTTGTATTAATTATTTGTTAACAAGTTTTTGTAATTAGTTAACACTTGTTACAAGTATTTCTAATCTATTTAAGCATCACTAAATGGCATTGTAAAATTATCCAAATTTCAATTATTAATTGAAGCGTCTAAAGTTAAAACAAGAGTTCCTAACGCTCTTGTCGAATCGAAAGATTGAATATTAAAATCTGAAGATACAATTGAAAATTTCACTCTCTCATTTTTTTAATCTCGTTGAATTCGCTAGGAATGCCACATAACAATATGATTTAAAAATTAATAATCGCATTTTACTTTGTAATTACAAAATTAATAAATTAATGAAAAACGCAGTAATAATTTTACAAAATATGGAAACTTTAAATGTGCCAATTCAATTTAAATAGAATCAGGTTTATGGAATCATTAGGTTGTTTCTTGCAAAGGCTATTAAGAGTCATTTATATGTGGCGCGTTTTGCAGTTATTTACTATTATCTAAAAATATTAAAAAATGTATATTTTTCTGATACTAAAGATGCAGCATTTAGTTCAGTATTTGGGAAACCCGGGTAAATAACCTAAAATGGGTCTATTTAAATGGGGTAAAAATTAGTATTTTTGGAGTAAAAAGTATGTATCTTTAAATTTATATAATATTTACTATATTTACTACAAAGTTATCTGTATGGTGACAATCACTCTTCGTCATGGTGGTAATATCAATTTAGATCAAAGTATTTCAATGAGTAATGATTAAAACAGTTCTCCTACCGCTGATGTAGACATATGTGAGTCTGATTCCTTTAGATTAAAGATTCCTACTATATTAGCACAAAAAATTCTTATACTCTAGATTACACTAGATTTACCTATCGACATAGATTTCCTAGTATCCTGTGGTCCTGCTAATTTTTGTTTATTTCAATTAATTACGCTGCTATATTGCTCTATCCAGTGGAGCTCGTTAAAACATCGATGTGTAAAAAAACTCTAAGCGAGTGCCTCTGCATTCAAACAAGAGAGTTCATATTGCGAGCCATTAATTATTTTTCGATCCATTATGCCATTTTTTGTTCGAATCCGTCGGAGTCCGGCGCATGTGGCGCGTCAGTTATGTATTATGGACGAAGTAAAGTTGTACAGGCAAAAAATACCGAGAATTTAAACGCTAATATAGGAGAAAAGATTACTTTGTTGATATAAATATATAAAGTAAGTTCAGAAAGTTTTTGTTAATTTTTGAATGCACCAGACACAAAAGGCAAACTGAAGTCCCACAGTGATATATTTTACTAAATTGAATGCAATATCTCATTATTGCATTCCAAATATAATTAGAATAATCCGTTAATTTTGTTTATTTATACTAAGTTTCATCTACTATAAATAAATTGAAAAAAATTGGTAAGTTAAATGTATACAATGAAAGTATCTTCTCTAATAAAATATTATTTTGAAACAATCATTTCTTTGCATGTTTTATCAAATATTTACTTTTTTATACCTTGCCAAGTCCTTTTCCAATTTTCTTTTCGAGTCCGACTAAGCACAAAGTAGTAGTCAACCACATAAGTTTATCACTAATGAGCAAAGTTTTATTTATGCTATTCTTAATGAGCATATTAGAAAATACATAAAAATACTTCAGATGTGAAAATCTATCAGTAAATGTTAATATGTCTTTTGTTGTTCTTTAGTTACATAACTGTAAATTGCTTCAATGTCATATTCTCGCGAGTGAAGAAAACTGCAAATAGAAAAAATAATTAGAAAAAAATATTATTACATATCGTTTGGTTTGTAGCAAATTTGTAGTTCTTCTGACCAAAAATCATAAATCGAGAAAAAATGTTCAACTTTTTAGGCATAAACATTATCAAAAGTATGACAATACTTGTCAATTCATTTCATTTTTCAATTATATATTTATCACGAATCCTTTGCACCTTCTATAAATTCAATTTATCATGCAGTAAAACTTTTGGACGTTAGAGCACAATGAAATGTATCTTGATTTTTATTTTTAAAAAATAAATAATACAGCACGCCATGTATTCGTAACTGTGAACATATGTTCGAGACGTGTGTATATAGTTTTCCCATGAAAATTCCCAAATGGTCACGTTATTTCTCGTATACGCCTCGTACGTACACACACGCATATATATATATATATATATATATATATACTAGACGACCCGAAAGACGTTGTACTGAACCCACACTTACAATTCCAAATTTCCAAAAGAAAATTCCAAATTTTTTAATATGCTATTCTATACTTTTTAATATTCTAATTGATGTCTTGCTTTTGCGTTTCATTTATAGTCTTAGCATATAAGCAGTATAATAAATTCAGAACAAAATAATATAGTATCTGCGGTAATAGAACTATATCACACTTGATTTTACCACAACATATTTGCTTCAATATTTTATTCTATAATTTTCATAATCTCGTACGATATATTAATGCATTGTGGCAATTATAATTTTTAAAAGACATTTTTCTAACTAATAATTTAATAAACATTATTGTTTATGTTCAAATCTTAAGTGAATTAATTTGTAAAATCTGGTTCATATGAGCACTCTTCAATCTAAAATTAACTTGCCAAATATTCCAAATCCAGTGTCAAACAAATGAATTTTTGACACATAAAACAGCATTCCAAATCATTTTTCTAATGAGTAGATATATTTTTTTGCATTGTTAAATGATTTATTAAAGTAAACCAGAATGAGATATGCATAATGTATATGCAATTTTGGACTTATTGCGTTATTTATTCAACTGAATTATATAATTGCATCTGCTAAATATATACTGTTGACTGTATCTTAAATTATTTTAATTCCTAGCTCATCTTAGCTGTTTTTTTGGCAATGATAATATAGACATTATTTTTTTCTTGTACCTAGATAATATTCCAATATTATCTAGGCACAAAATTTTAGTTAAATACAAATTTCAAGAGAGTTGACATTACCGTCAAATGACAGTTCAAATGTTTTCAATGCCAAACGATAACGAGTGGTGTTTGTATTTTTTGCCGTTTATTTCTACAATATCACTAGTTTAATCGTTCATTAAATCATAAAAAATTTATTTGACAAACTCTAAAAAGAATTATCAAAATCCGAATAACTGTTTAGGAGAAGTATCAAATCATACATCCATATAGAATTGTATATATGATATATATATATATATATATATATATATATATATTAAAACTATTATATACATTATTTTAATAAAATATATATTACATACAAAGTAAAGGAAAACTAACTATGTAACTTGCATTTGTTCAATTTTGTTATTTTTAATTACTATTAGAGGCAATTAATGTAGTGAAAACTAGATATTTTGAATATATCTTATTAAAAACTAGAAAACTAGGTATCTTAAATATATTTTATTATTTTTCAATTATACAAATGTGATTTTTTTCGTGAAAAATTTCACATATTTTTTTTGTTGTTGATGTTTTCAGTTTTCTATCATTCTGAGAAAAACAGATTGTTCGATCAGCTATCAGAATGAAATCAACATGAGTCTTTACCAAAAATTTAAAATGGCTTTAAAAAAAATAAAATTGGTACAGCCGTTTTTGACAAAAATGGGTCTGTTTTTGTCATTTTTGTCTATTAGATCTCAAACAATTCTAATTTATTTGAAATATCGAGAAAAAATAACATGAAAAAGACGAAAACAAACATTTCCTTCGGGAAATTGACAAATATGATTGTTTGTTTTTTTGGAAAAAATGTTGTTTATTATTTTCAAAATATTGTAACAAAAAAAATCAACACAACTTTAATGTTTTCAATAGCAGTTTTTTTAAATCAATGGAGAAAATTTTGTTTTGTTTTGTTTGAAAATTTTGACTCATATTCAACAAAACAGGCTGAAGAGTAAAACAAAAATACTTAAAAATCTTTTATGTACAAGGATTTTTTGAATAAAATATGAATTCAGCGCTACTTTCTTGTTAGTGCCTCAATCTCTCAAAATAGCTCGATCGTTCCCGGATCTCAGCAGGAATAGCATCGATAAACATCCCTTCGTATAACCGCTTCCTTCCTGGCACCGTCAGATAAACACGGCGCCTGCCTAGAGCCCTCTTAAGGATTGCTTTGCAAGTGCTTTCTAATGAATTCAGAAGAGACTTCCATACAACTGGTTCTACCCGCAGTTAGTGCGTATTATGCAGATGTCAAATTAAGTCTTTTCATCCGACAACTCGAATAAATGACTCATCACAGATCACTATCTAAGGTCCTGGAACTGTCGACGAACGAACGTTCGACCCTGTGCGACAGCAATTAATTTAAATGCTCTGTGGACTGTTTACCTCTCATTTTATCCCGTTGGTTTTACGTTGTGTCATCGCCGAGAAGTTGAGGAGAGTTTGCTGAGTTTTGTTAAGAAGTGACGCCGGTAATTTCGTATTTGCATTTTCCTTTTGGCTTGGAGAATAGAGAATTGAAAATGACATCGGAGAGAATACAGGGCAATAGGTGAAAAATAGTGCTTAGTTTATGGAGTCAATCAATTCACTCAATTGGTTACTTCCATTGGTACTGAAACTGGTTAATGTCATAGAACTAATTGTGTTTATACACATTATTTATTATATCGATAAGACAAATAATGCTATCCTATTAACATCAATTTTTTCATCTTGCGCATGAAAATAGATCAATTGGTACACCTCTATGGCTTCGCTGTTATGTTTTTGTATACGTATATACTTTAGTCTTATAAGGGTAAAATTTTTGTTTTATATGAAAAAATAGGGAAACATAAAATCTATAAATATAAGCCGATATAAGTACGAGGTCTGTTCAAAAAGTACCCGG
This sequence comes from Ctenocephalides felis, assembly GCF_003426905.1. Lineage (NCBI taxonomy): Eukaryota > Metazoa > Arthropoda > Insecta > Siphonaptera > Pulicidae > Ctenocephalides > Ctenocephalides felis. Next base: position 60,207,699 of record NW_020537324.1, read on the forward strand.
AATTTTCGTTTTTTCAAAAAATATTTATTTATTCGTCTACATTAATGTGGTCCCCTTCAAAGTAGTCCCCCCCAGATATAATACACTTATGCCAGCGTTTTTTCCAATTTTCGAAGCACCCTTGATATTCACTTTTTGATATGTCCTTGAGCACTCTCAGCGATTTTCTTCAATCGAGGAAACCGCCGTCCTTTCATGGGTCTCTTCAACTTTGGGAATAGGAAAAAGTCACACGGAGCCATATCTGGTGAATTTTTGCACTTTGCAACACTTTATTTCATTTTTTACGCAAAATTTAATACAAATTCTTTGACTTTTCAATTCTTCCATTGTAAAAATCGCCGAGCTCAGAAAAACACGTCGAACCTTAGCGACTACCACAGACAAAGTAAACAGTGAATATAGCTGAAAATTTCATCATACTTTAGGGGCATGTATACCAACACAATAAAAAAAAAATTTTGACAATCAGACACTCCAGACCCGCGAAATTTAATTATTAGTAATTCCGGGTACTTTTTGAACACACCTCGTATATGGTAAACAAAAAAAAACTACTTAAACAATTTTTTTTAACTTCCCGTAGGGTAAGTTATTGTAATGGGCCGAAAATCGAAATTGAAAAGTTTTACATTTCTCGGCGTATTGAGGGTTTCTGAACATTTTGGCATACCTCAGAAAAATGGATGTGTGTGTGTGTGTGTGTGTGTATGTATGTATGTATGGATACAATTTTTCATCCACGTTTTCGTGCGCACGGATTAACCGATTTGAATGGTTCAAAAAACATTCGATTCCTATTGATAGGGACATCTGCTGATTTTGGTTTTGGCAAAGGCAGGTCCAGCCGTTACAGAGATACGGAGCAAAGAGTGCAGAAAGTAGAAATCGAGTTTTTGCGTGAACGGAACATCCGATTTGAATGATCTAAAAAACATTCAATTAGTAATGATTGGGAGAAGTGATTATTAGTTTTTAGCAATGGCAGGGCTAGCCATTTTGAAGTTACAGAGCTAAATGTGCAAAAAAGGGCAGTTTTTGAGAGAACTAAGCGTCCGATTTAAATGATTTAAAGAACTTTCAGCTTGTTTTAACAAAATAATTGATTTGGAAAAAAATAGCATTTTTTTATATATCGAAAATAATTCAGATTTTATTTAAACTCTGACTAAAAATCTAACATATTTTAAACAAATGATTTTAACTTTGCAATTCCGTTTATATAATTCTTATAAATATTAGACAATATTACAATATTAATAATGATCTTTTTGAAAACATTCCTCGAACATTTCGTTACGGTACGGGAAGTTCTAGCAATTTGCCTTAAGGCATGATGCCATACACCCCACTAGTTGGTATTATCAATTATGTTACTTTCAAGTCACAGCAGCCTATAATGTTTACACTTCTGTGTATGAAAATGTTATTTTAGGTTAAAAAGTCTATAAAATGTACTAATTATTTATGTTGATAGTCTTGACACAAAAAGAAACGCTTATTTAGGAAACAATGTGACCTGAAAGTAACGCAAGGTTATATAGAATTATGTTTGCATCCGATATAAGATAAATTTATACAATGACTTAATGAAATTTTAAATTCAGTTTATACATTCTGATTTATCACAATTAACCAAGTGACAAAGCGATTTATGTCTTAACTCTGAGAATAATTTCAGAAAATTTAGTATCAATGAAGTAGATACTAATATAATATAAATCAAAGTAAAATACATTGAAATCTGTATACTAATTAATTTAATAATACTTATTTTATACTAATAAAATTGAATTTAATTTATATTTTGATACACTAATAAATTGAATAAGTAATTAACTTAGTTTCGATAATGTAATAATTTAGGATTTATTTTAGCATATTTTCCATATCAGTGGATCAATACAGATTGACTCTTAAAACGTTATTCTTATTAATGACTCATTAAAGGTCCTGTGCTGACATGATTTTGCTTCAACCTAATTTTATTTTTCACAAAGTTAATTGTGACTTTATTTCAAACCAAAATTTCCAACTTGCATTATAACTATCCATGTCAAACAATTTGTTTATTATATGAAAATTTTAGTTTGATTTAAATACTGATAATCTTTGCTACTTATTTGACTAAACCTACAAAATCGTTAAACAGAATAACTGTAATTAGTTAAGTTTTTGTATTTTATTCTTGATATTTATTTTATATATTTATTTGCTGCATATTATTCTATCGCATAATCAATTTTTATAATCATACTTTTTTAATTTTTTTTAAAAACTCTTTCATTTTTCTTTCCCCGCAGATAATCACGTTTTATCAAAATGAGCTTAAACCAGTTAATTTCATCTTAGAATTTTATCTAGGATAGTTTTTTCTTTATCGTTGGCTAGTTTAAATTGCTTTCCAGATTTTCTTAATAAACGTAATATACTAGAAGTATATGTTTCATTAATTGTCTTTATAAATTCGTACTTTAAAAACATTGTTAGACTAATAAACTAATGAACATATTAAATTTGCAGTCAATGTGAGAATTTTGAGAACACGTTGTATATTTTTTTTACATTATTACAGTATATAAATTTAAGAAATGTGGATTTAATTCGAAAGACGACCGTGGGGTTGTTTATAATAGCGTTCAGTATAAAAAAAAAACTATATCTCATTATCAGAGTAAGTATGCTACGTCATTTTTAGTAATAAACTGAATTCAGCTCATAGAACATCTAATAGTTATCAGTGTTACAGCGAAAAAGATTCATTTAATAAATATAAATATAAACTTCGGAAACAATTGTAAATACAGCGTTTGGAAATTATATTAAATTTGTTTTTTTACTTCTAATTGTTAACTTCATTTGCATACATTGACTAATTTCTCTAATAAACTATACAAAATAACTAGAAAATACTCAAATATAAAACACGTAATATGAAAAAGATAGTTTTTGATTTGTGGCAATTTCATCAACTAAAAAAAATTGTTACTAGTCATAAATTTGTACATATTTAGCAATTATATATAAATATATATCCATATTTATAAATTTTATTTTTATTTATCTATAAAATGTGAGACGCTCATGAATTGTCGGCGTTGGTTCATTTCTAGGTCGATCCCACTGCTCGCGTAATATAAATTAATCTTGCTCTATCAAACAAGGTTTCTCAATCCCGGATTTAATTTCATTATGGATTAATTAAGAAAAGTTAGTGGTAGTAATTTCAGATTTAGTCGGGGTGAAACAGATCAAGTAGGGATCAAATTCTAAATGGTTTTATCAATATTGACGATTTAATTCGTTGAAAAGATAACAAGTTTCTAAATTGATTATAATAGAATGTGGATCATACACCAATACTTATTCATATATATTCATACACACCCATATATATATATATATATATATATATATTTGACTTTATGTTTATAATGTATATATTTAATGAATTCTGAGAAATAAAGCCAAATAAAGAATGAATTGATGTTTGAAGATGGTATTTATTTGCAAGGATTTGAAGCTAGTCATCAGGCTTTAAAATATGTAAATATATATACTGAGTAATAAATACATTATGCATATTCTGAACAAAAATTAATCAATTTTAAAATTTGACGAATGAATATACTTGTAAATTCTACAATTTTATATTACACATTTAAATATGTTATAATTTTCTTCAGTAATATCATATCAAAATTTTAATCATTTTTCATTAATTTTTACCCAAAACCTTTTGACAATTTCCTGAATTTACTTTTATATTCTCCTCCAGAAATATTTTAAAATAAATCACACAGCATTATGTTCTTGATATCGAGTGAATCCGCTATTTTTGTGACATATTTCAGGTGGAGCCTTCTCAGTGACAGATATAATTAGGGAAGACTGAAGTTTTCTAATGCCCTTCCGTACCCTTCGCAAATACGGAATTTTACCTTATTAATGAGATAGAATTTTCTGACCAAATGTTCTTTTTCTTGAGGTATAAGGAATGATTTTGGCAATCATTCTTCGGCATTTATTTTTAGCGAAGTATTTTAAGCAGCTTTAATATAAATTATTTTAAAAAAACAATTAACTTTAATATAAGTTTATATTAACTTTAATATAAATTATTTAAAAAAACAATTGAATTTAATAATAGAAATTTTCATTGTTTAACGATATTTCTAGCAATGCAATATATTGCCTTAGACTCCCACAACTTGTTTTAAATTTTAAAATTTAAACAAAAAATTTTTTAGTAAATTTGTTCTAACTTTGTTATAACTTTTCATCAGGGATCTTATCTAATAAGATTAAAAATTTTACGAAAATAACTCATAATTTGATTATCAAATGCTTATTAATGATACATAATTATTATTTCTTAATAATGTACGGGAGTGATGGCGTAATTATTACTTATAACTACTAGTTATCTGCCGATATATTTTTTTAGATGCTTCGATATTTAGGCTTAGTTATACCACTGCTCAATACCACCTGGGTATAATACCGACTAAAACCTCTGAATTTTTCTTGCCCATTGCCCACTTTGGCAACTGCCTTCCTTTATGGGGGGAGGATCTAGAATGACATAATTCTTTTTCTTAGTTATACTTTCCTTCTAGATAGTGCTATTTGCTTAGTTTTTTCTATGTAACACAAGCCGATGAGGACTTCACTTGCTCATTTATCGATGCGGATATAAATATGTATCTGCTTATATTTGAGTGTGTGTATATGTTTAATATTGTGTGTATTAAGCATAGTTAATATTACAAAAATTACAACTAAAGTTTTATTTTACGTTTACATAAAATATTATTCGAATTATTAAAAATTAAAATTAGTAAAAATATTAAATATTTTATTTTCAGAACGTGAATGATTAGATTAGATTTCAGATTTAAATATCATTCTCAGTTCTATTTTCTTCCAGTTTTATTATATTTTATTTTATTGTATTATTAGTTTAATTATTATCTGATATATTATTAAATATGTGAGAAAAACGTTATTAGAACAATATTAATTTAATCAATGTAAGAGTATCATTAATCACAGAATAATTAAAATAAAAATACATTTCGAAATATGCTTATATTATTAACTACATACATTGAAAAAACTTTATATTGTGTCTATATTTTAATTATATAATTTGTAGTATTAACATAATTAAACATAATTATTTATTTGTTAACAAATTATTACATCGTCCTGAAGCACTCAAATTCGTTGTGTGTGCTATTATTAGCCACAAAATATTTTATCGGGTTCATTATTTCATTTGAGATTTTTTATTTTACTCGAAGTATCTTATTATGCTTTTATTTGTCAATAGTTAAAAAAAATATAAACTAGAAAAATATAAGTATAATTTTTATATTACATATAGAACTCATTATAATTTAACTAACAACTATTCATACTCTTTCATATACATGAAGAATTGAAAGCAAACCAAATTATTTAAAACGTTGTAATACATCAAAATTTATTTCAAATAAATTTGAAAATATTATTGTAAAAACATTAAATTTAATTTAATTATGCGGTTAATTTTGGCAATAATTGCATACAAGCATAGCATTGCTGGAAAAATTGTATATAATATAAAGTAATAGTGGACAAACAAATAACAACAAAATACCAATTGGATTATCTGAAGTCTAACATATATAAAATATATAAATAATTCAAAAGAAGTGCAAATATATCGAGTTTAATTCTACGCAAAGTTCACATATCAATATATTAATTTGAATCAATTAATAGGATATAATAATATAACAACTAGAATACTTCACAACCCATTGAAAATTGAGAAGTATTATTGTCGTGTTTTGTCATGAAACATATTACCACGTTATATACGGATGTGCCCTAATTAATTTATGAAGCTCTTGTTTTGAACACCGTTTTAGATGGTATTCTGTATATAATTTAATTCCATATTGTATATATTGCATAGTTAACATGATAATCATATTAAGCCCTACATAATGATTATATAATAATAAATCAATATGAGGAAGGGTTAAGTGATGATGTTCCAGTAGAAGGACCATTATATGAGTATGTTAGATGGATGTAATGTGCAGAGTGTTGCCGTGCACTTATGTAAATGAGCTTTTTACATATATGAATGCAGAAGTTTTTTCATTCGAGTACTTCACTTTATTCTCATGAGTTTTATCATACATGGGGGAGTAGGTTCATAATTAAAACATAGAGTACAAGGTTTCACGATTATAATGTAATGGGTAAAAAAATTATTTTAGAACTATCGATAATATTGCTTTTATATTACAACTTAAATGTTAAAGAGATTCTTTCAGAAAGTATACTATTTATCTTCATTAAGTGATTAATTCACACTAGACTCGTACTTCAAATAATATACATTCCTAAACGAGTTTTATAATAAAATGTTACACAGTGCTTATTTTTCTGCCATTTTCTTACTAATTGAATTCGGTGGTAACATTTCTACAAAATTCAAATTCTTAAAATTTTAACACTCAGTTTTTCATTCTCAAGAAGCAAACTCATTTTGAACTAAATGAAATTTTATATACCTACGCTTATTTATTATGATATAAAACTTATTATAATATAAGACTAAATTTGGGATATGATAATCATACTATTATCATACTATTATATTATACTATACTATTATATATCATAGATAATTTAACTATTATCTATATACCGTGAGCTAGATTATTATTGTTAATTAAACTTATTAAATATATTACTACTAGATATATATATATATAGATGTATATAGATATATATATATATATATGTGTGTGTTTATATATATGTATATATATATATATATATACATTTATGTATTCAATATAATATATATATTAGATATAGATATTCAGTTTTCGGGCAATACATCAATTAAAAAAATTTGTATGACTTTAAAACATTTTTATTTTTTCCCAGACGTTTCGACACATAGTGTTGTGTCATCTTCAGTGGACTCTATTTTGAAGGTACAGATAAAATTAATAATTAAAACTTAATATATAAGAAGTGATATGGTATGAACTTACATGTAATTGTAATAATCCTAATTATTTCCTAGTTATAATTGTTTCACAATGCACAATGAAAACCAATTCTTGTCACTTTAAATGTAACCATAATAATTTTTTGAATGAGTTATTTTATGAATTATATAAAAAATTTAATATATATATATAGATATATATATATAAACATATCAGAAACCCTACATACCTATTTAATATTAATGTGTTATTTTTCTACCTTACGCCCTATGTATTATCTCTACCTATCTATTGCCTATACCGGGAATTGAACCCGGAACCTCCGCGTGGCAGTCACGCACCTTAACCACTACTCTATCGGGCCTCCCCACTAAAAATATATTATGGGACTTACTGTTGTTTCCGCGGTTCATTTTCTAATTATTTGAGTAATTAATACTGAGGTGTCGCGACGACATGCGAGAAAAGACGATTGATCGTAGCGTAACGGTGGCGTAGTGGTTAAGGTCGCTGACTGCCACGCGGCGGACCGGGGTTCGATTCCCGGTAGGGGCAAAAGTAGTATGTAAGAGAAATTATAGGTGTAAGATAATAAACATTAGGCGGTTTAGATATAAGTGTAAGGATTAAGCGTATACGGTGTGGGGGTAAAGGAACGTACGATATAGTAGTCATAAGGCGTATTACCACGTAAAATGTAATGTTTAGGTATGGTTTAGGTATAGGTGATACACATACGCGAAAAGTAATTTATGATATTAGGGGTTATCGTATAAGAATTGCGAATGTTATATAGATTTAATTTATAAATATTCTTTCTTTTATACAAATATTTAGTTTGCTGGTTAGTTTTTTGAAAAGGCAGGAGGATCTGGATGATTCAAAAAACATTTTACATTAATTTACTGAAGGAAGAAGTGATTAAATTTTGGCAGGTCCAATAAAAAAAGTAAAATATTCTCTGTTAAAAATATTAAATATATCGGTTCGAAAAGTTCTAGCAATTTGCCTTAAGGCACGCCATGCACCTCTAGTTTAGTCTTATATTATAAGAACAAAAGTTCAAAAGCATCGGAATCGAAAGGTGAAAGTTTTTTAGGTAAATTTGATTATCAATCAACTCTATTTATACTAAAATAGTTATTAACTAGTGGGGTGGGTGGCATCGTGCCTTAAGGCAAATTGCTGGATTTTCCCGTACCGTAACGAAATGTTCGAGGAATACTTAATGTTTTCAAATAGATTATTATAAATATTGTAACATTGTCTAATATTTATAAGAATTATATAAACTAAGTTGCAAAGTTAAAATTATTTGTAAAGTATATTAGAACTATAGTCATTTTTCTGAGGTATGCCAAAATGTTCAGAAACCTTCAAACCGTCGAGAAATGTAAAAATTTTCAATTCCGATTTTCGGCCCATTACAATAACTTACCCTACGGGAAGTTAAAAATAACAAAAAAATAAGTATGTTGTACTCCAGATATAAACATAAAATTGTATATTAACTTTAAAAACAAAACGTATTGTGACAAGTTATACCCTACATATACCCAAACCTCATTTCTAAGATTATATGCATAATTTGAATTAATTTATAAAATTATACTATTCAAATTATAAAAATCGCCTGAACTATTTAGTTACAAAATACGTATTATTCAATAATTAACAGAGAAGAAGAAATGTCCATACGATCTTGAATGAAATGTCAAAAAAAGAGATATCTCAGAGGAGATAATCTCTTTAAATGCATTAACACCCAGCATATTGGCTTAAAAAATATATTATTTTAATCTGCAATAGGTGAGAGCGGGGCTAGTTGAGCATAGGGGCAAGTTGAGCAATCGAAATATCTCGAAAACTTTTCACCATCCGTTTAGGCATTATATGGCGGAAATATAGAGGTTTCGGAGAAATAAATATCCTACGATCGCTAGTGGCCGCTGGACAAATTAGCGAGGCTCACGGGCGTTTTGTTTATTTTGAGATCAAAAAGTAAAAAAGTGATTCATCACGAGTTTTCGTCTGGTTTAGTCAAATGTTATTTATTTTTAATCGGGTAAATGTTATTCTTCTATATAATTATATTACTTTTGATATGCACAGAGATTCTGGGTATAATTCTCACGGTTTTTTCATAAACTCGCTTTTATTTTGAAATTTCGAGTTGGGGTTAGTTGAGCATAGTTGCTAAACTTGTTCTGTCACTAAGACAATTACCATTAACTTCCAGAAATTAATTATTATTTTTAAGATTTAAGCTAAGTCTATGAGTAATAATATAAAGAAATAATGATTTTAAACTAAAATACTGAAGATTAATGGTAAAATAATTCCTAATATACGATATTGTTTTGTTGATTCTATT